>NW_010425360.1:26944-28566 GCF_000710305.1 Buceros rhinoceros silvestris
GGGAGGTTTTTGGGCGGGGGTTTGGCCCCCACCCAGCCTCCTGGGGCTCACCGCTCCAGCACCCGTTGGCAAGAAGCATGTGTAGGGAGAGGTGGCTGGGGGTGCTGCCGCACGCAGCCTCCAGCTGGGGCTGGTCAAGCTGGCGCTTCCAGGAGCTTGTGCTTTGTACGGAGGTGGAGAGGCAGCCAGGGCTGGCAGCACTGCCCAGAGCCATTGCCTGAAGCTCCGCCCGAGCGCGGAACACGTTGGCAGTGTCACTGCAGCCCACCATCCTTCCTGGGCTGGTGGGGTCCTGCGCGAGGCAGCTGCCCAGCCCTCCTTGGTGCCTGCCCTACTGAAGGGCCGCGTGGCTCCTTCTGTGGGGCTGGCAGCGGCACAGCTGCCCTTTTTCCTGGGAAGGGCTTCTGGGAGCCCAGTGCCCGTGGGAGGGGGCTGTGTGAGCAGCCGGTCCCGGTTTTGGCTGTGTCTCCGATCCCGTGGGAGACAGCTGTTACTCCCCAGAGCTGTACTGAGCCCCACGTGGGTTAGGCCCTCGCCCCACGCACCCAGTTTAAGAAGGCTTGGAAGTGGGGAAGGGTCCCAAGAGCTGGGAGGGGAGGGTAAGGGCCAGGCTCAGTGGCACGATCTGCGGTCAGGTGCAGGAGAGCCTCAGCCCAGCTTCAGAGCCCCTGGGAGGTGCTGGGAGCTCCAGCCGGGGGGGCTGGTTCTGCAGCCCAAAGAAGAGGTCTCGGCCTTCTCGTCCAGCCCTCCACCTCGGTGCCAGGCAGCCGTGGCATGGCAAACCTCCTTCCAGAAAGCACATCTGCGGACATTTCCTTTGGGGCTGGTCTTCAGACAGCCCGTCAGGGCTGGGGCTTGTTCCGCTCCCAAGGGCTGCAGCCCTTCCCGGCCGGGGAAGGTGGCTGGTGCTGGCACTGGGCTTGGCGTGAAGGAGTCACAAGCCAACAGGCTGGGAAGCACTGGCAGCACTTGGGGTTTGGGAGCATCTGCTGCAGTTTTGCACCCTATTGGCTGTTCTGTGCGTGGCCCAGACCTCGCTGGCCCATCGCAGTAGCCAGGTGCCAGTCCTGTGGCCCACTGCAGCTGGCAGTGCCCTTCCTATGCGGGACAGAGCGGGGCAGGAGGGCGATCGAGGGGCTGGCACTGCAGATGAGGGGCTGGATGAGGGCTGGTGGGTGGCCTGTGGTGGGGGCAAGTGAGGGAGCGGGAGCTGGTGTGTGCGTGATTTCAGAGCCCAGAAATCTGCAGCTGCAGATTCTGCTACATTGCCCCATGCCTTCAGCCACCTCCCGGGCAGCCTCCAGCCCCGCTTCCTCGCCTCCGCGGTGGAGAGGCTGCTTGTGTGCCCACGGGACCTGCCGCCTCGGGTCGTTCCTCCCTGCATGGGTGTTGCTGTGCCTGGTTCCTGGGAACAAAGCAGCGTTGCTGAAAGCCCGGAGGGCGGCGGGGGGTGCTCTCACTGCCCCAGCCGAGCTGTGCCTCTTCCCTAAGTTCCAGGAACACTCACAAAGCGGAGGGTGCAGGGTGGTAGATTAATCTCTAGCAGGTGGATGTGGCAATCGTGAACCAAGAGGAGGAACCAGCCCCTCACTGCAGCCGGAGCTGTCGGCTGGAACACCAAC
>NW_010425360.1:28665-29110 GCF_000710305.1 Buceros rhinoceros silvestris
CTCCGTTCAGCGGGAGCTGTCGGCTGACGAACTGGCCTCTTCCTGCTGCGTTGGCTGTGTTTCCTCCTCCGCTGCCTTGCCACACGCTTTGTGCAACTGCCGGGGGACGCCAGCCCCCCGTGGCACTGCCCGGCCCCGCTGCTCACCCTGCCCCGAGCCTGTGGGAGCCGAGCGGAGAGTGTCGCATTTGCCCCATCACCTTAGCCCCGTCACCTTCCCGACACAAGCGTCCCCTGTCAGTCCTGCCCTGTGCTCGGTGACTCAGGCACTGGTGTCAGCGGGAGCTCTTGCTGTTTTGGGTAACCCCCTTGTCCAGCCGAGGGCTGCAGGAGCTGGTGGGCGGCTGGTGGGGTAGTTTGTGGCACTGCTGGTGTGGGGAGCAGTAGGAGCTCCGGCCCACGGCTCTGCAGTCAGTGGCTGCTGGCTGCTGTGCAGGACCAGTGTG
>NW_010425360.1:29298-29523 GCF_000710305.1 Buceros rhinoceros silvestris
TGTGAGTGGTGTGGAGTGTCGTCAGAGGCTTCAGAGGGCAGCGGATTTCGCGAGCGACCAGGACCAGCAGCGCAGTTCTGGATTGCACTGGGAATTTGTGCTCGCTGCTCTTGCCTTGGCACAGGCAGCGCAGAATGGACCCTTGGAGCACAACCCACCTTCAGAGGAGAAGTCTGTGCAGCTGCTTGGGCCGTGAGCTCATATCCAGCAGCCACCGGCGGGCCC
>NW_010425361.1:0-1567 GCF_000710305.1 Buceros rhinoceros silvestris
GGGAGCCCATCGCCCTGCCCACACTGCACGTTGTGGGGGACACTGACGCCGTCATCGCAGCCTCCCTCAGCAGGGAGCTGGCCCAGCACTTTGTGGAGCCTGTTGTCCTCACCCACCCCGGCGGGCACTTCATCCCTGCGGCTGCGCCACAGAAGAAGGCCTACCTGGACTTCCTGGACCGCTTCCACCCCGGACAGGGATAGGCTGAGCCCCCAGGGGCTGGGGTGGCTTGATAACTGTCTCTGTAATAAACGGGGCTCCAGCAGTCTGCTGTCTTGGTGGAACATCGCTGTGTGTCCGTGCCCTCCAGAGGGGCAGGGAGTCCTCATCGGTTCACTGCGCTGCTCTGCAGCGTTCACGCAGCGCCAGGACACGTGGTTCTGTGTTCTCTCCCTTTTTGTTGTTGTTTTTGCGTCTTTGTTGTATGCGGGTGTGACAGTGAGGGGTTTGAGGACGGGAGGGTGACACTGCTCTGTGCATGTGAGGTGCTTTCAGAGGCTCGAATAGCTCTTCGCAATCAGGGTCTCAGTACAGCCACGGGAAACGTCTGCCGAGCACGCAGCTCCTGCAGCTCTGCCACCCCAGAGTGTTGCGCTTTTCAGCCTCCCTGTGGAGAGCTGTGGAGCCAGCCTTCCAGCTGGGCTGGCTCGAGAACATCCTCTCATCCCTGGCGGTGCCAGGCTGGTGTGGGCTTCAGGAACGAAGTGTCTGCGTGCGTTGGGTGACTCCCGTATCTTCCTCTGTACAAAGTGCCTTCGTGAACAAGAGAAACTGGTCACCATGGTTTTGGCTCTGATGTTTTCTGGTATCACACGGAAATCTTTATTGGTAGAGCTGCAGGTGTGGTGCTCGACTGCTGCCGGGGCAGACCGGGCTCTTGGGGCTGCAGCCCACAGTTGGTAATAGAGAGAAATGGCGTGAAACTTCTGGATGTCCTCCTGCTTACGCAGCGCTGGGCTGTGCGGGCAGTGCGGAGCTGGTCCTGCGAGGGATGGAGGACGCTGTGGCGCGGGAACGGGCCCGTGGTCAGGGGACAGGAGCATTTGCTCAGCTGGATGCTGGGTGAGAACCAACCCAGCAGCAGCAAGCCGTGCTCCTGTGAGGATTTTGCCCACTGGTTTGTGGTCGGTTATGTGGCGGCAGGACAGCGGTGGTGGTAGGAGGATGAGGATGGTTCCCCCCACAGCGCTGCTGTCGCTCCTGGGGGGTAGCGGGGCTCAGGCAGCACTTGCCTGCTCTGCCACCTCACAGAGCAGCACCAGGTGAGCTGTGTCACTACTTGTGCTCCCTCCTCGGGTGATGTGAAGGTGTGGGGGGTGTGTCACCACGTCAGGGACCTCAGAGGCCATTTGGGGGCAGAGGGAGGGTTGAAGCTCTGGGGAACAAGACTGAAGGCAGCGGCCAGCTGTGACAAAGCACCGGAGCCTTTGTCTCGGCCGCTGGGGAAGGGTGGCAGCAGACAGCACTTTGCCAGCCGGCCGTTCATTAGCTGTTTAATTATCGCAGAGCTACAGCTCACCGCGGTGGGCTCCGGCACAGCATCTTGTCTCCCCCGTGCTCGACTGGG
>NW_010425361.1:1771-2341 GCF_000710305.1 Buceros rhinoceros silvestris
CAGCTGCTGACCGACTGGCCTCTCCCCGCTGCCGCAGCTCTGCTGGCGCTGGGCGGCGGGGAAGGAGCCTGGGTGTGCGGGAAGCGTGCGGAACGGTCCTGGCTCTGCAGGGAGCAACGTCGGGTGGGTTGTGGAGGGGTGTTGAGGGATGAGTGATCTGAGCTGCGGCGCTACGGTACTTGCCTCCTCTTCTCAGGGCGTTTGAAAAGATGGTTCCTGCAACCGGTTTATAAACAAATTAGTACCAACAAATGGCCCAGAGGAGTGGAGCTTTCCCCCAAAACAGTGTGCGGCTGTCGCTGTCCCTGAGCGAGGCAGGGCTGAGGGAGTGAGTCTGGGTGGCAGCTGAGCTGCTGGCCTGGGGATAGCCACCAGTTGGTACCAGTAGCACTAGGTAAGTGTCACCCCTCTGTCCCCAGACAGGGCCCTCTCCGTCCCCCAGCTCGGCCATGGGAGCTCCCTGCGTGGCCCCAGTGCCAGCCCCAGGCTTGGAGCCTGCCATGGGCGTGGGGTCCGGGACTTGGCTTTGCTCTGCCCCTCTCCCAAGGCAAGCAGAGCCCCCAGCCCGCT
>NW_010425361.1:3625-4013 GCF_000710305.1 Buceros rhinoceros silvestris
GGACACGCTGAAGTGCTGCGAGCCACTGGGTGCGAGGCTGAGGGAAGGCGGTGTCTGCGCCGGGCTGTGTCCTGCTGAGCGCCATCCCGCCGCAGCAAAGGCAAGGTGGCCCGGGGACCGACGCGCTCACCAGGAGGCTGAGGAGGAGCAGGGGAGCTGGGCAGCCTCTGTCCCCCGGCGCTGACGGCTGGCCCCAGGCCCAGCAGCTTGGAAGTGCCGCTGAAAGCCGAGTCCCGGTGTCAGAAATCCAGGATATTTTTAAGGACTCTGGAAGACAAACTAATTCCAGGGTGTCAGCAGGAGATGCTTGGCCTTCGAAACAACAACAAGGACAGCAGAGCCGGAGCCTTCCTGGGGTCCGAGGGGCGACGGCGCTGCCTGCAGGGCA
>NW_010425361.1:4168-4477 GCF_000710305.1 Buceros rhinoceros silvestris
CGCCCGCGGGCGGGTCGTCCCCCCCCCCGGGGGGGGGGGGGGCGGGATGCCGCTGTGGCCTGGACCTCGCTGCGGTGCTGCTGCTGCTGCCCGCCCTGGGTGCGAGCAGGGAAATCTTTTGAGAGATTTTCATGGCCAGCAGCACCTTTGCCACATGGCCATGTGTAACCTGCGTGACCACAGCTTTACCTGGGCGCGGGTGGGTGGCCCAGAAATGCCCTTCCAGCTGTGTGGCACCTGACCTGTCACCAACGATGGGCACTGGCAGGAGACGGGGCAGTGCACGGCAGAGATGTGGTGCCTGCGAGG
>NW_010425362.1:0-278 GCF_000710305.1 Buceros rhinoceros silvestris
GAGAGGAGGACAAACCCCAGTTTGCTTTTACGTGGGAAGGGATACAATATACTTTTAATCGCCATATAAATAAATCGCCATATTTAATATGCTAATATTTCACCCTTGTTCACTGGACACCCTGGGAGCTTTGTCCCAGAGGAACCATCCTGGACTGGCCCCTCACAGCCACCGTTTCCAGTACTGGCCTCTTCCTGCAGTTTGGAGAAGTTGTTTGCTCCTCCATGTCAGGACTCTGAATGACGTGTTCACAAGTCCATGTTTGCACTGCACAGAGA
>NW_010425363.1:0-232 GCF_000710305.1 Buceros rhinoceros silvestris
CCCCACACAGTCCCCCCCCTTCCCCGCCGATAAGGCTGCGCAAACACAACGTGAGAAAGGCGGCGGCGGCTCTGCATCCCCCGTCCCCTCCCGCGTTTGCTCTACCCCGGGACAAATGGGAAGGGGGGAGCAACGGACGCGTTAAAGTTTTATTGCTGCTAATGCCAGCAGAGGCGTTTGATCCTCTTTAGCTTCCGAGCCGGGATGTCAGGCCCTGGAAATCCAAGGGTGC
>NW_010425363.1:565-771 GCF_000710305.1 Buceros rhinoceros silvestris
CGGGAGGCTGCGAGGGCGGACACAGGGACAGCAGGCGGGACCCGCCATCAGCTACGGAGGGACATGGACGGCGAAGTTAGGGCTGAGCTCAGCAACAGAGGTTGGAAAAAAAACCAAACACGCCCGGGAAAGGCGGGGGGGAGTGGATAAAAATCCCAACCCTCGTTTCTTCCCGTATCCCGGCACTTCACTTAGGGAAGTCCCCC
>NW_010425364.1:0-268 GCF_000710305.1 Buceros rhinoceros silvestris
CGATACCAAGAGGCTCCCCAGCGCATCTGCTGCCGTCTCAAGGTGAGGAGAAAACCCTCTCTGCAACCGTCCCTGACCCCACGAAGCCGCGGGGTGGCTGAGCCTCCCCCTGCCAGCCCGATTCCCCCAGCTCAGCGCTGCAGCAGGGACACGTGGATGAGGGGACGTCCCTGCTGCAGACTGCCAGGGATTCATCTTAATTTCAAGTGTTGGAGGGTGGGAAATAATCAAAGCAGCTAAAAATAGCCGCCGTGGCTGGGAAGCGCAC
>NW_010425365.1:0-356 GCF_000710305.1 Buceros rhinoceros silvestris
CTTTCACCCATCCGCCCCTCCGTTCGATTTTCCCCCCTCCAAGAAGATACATCCCCGACTAGGCAGCGCACCCCCCTGCCCAGCTTCTACCCCAAACCCCGGGCCCTTCCCTATTTGTATTAGTAAGAAAAAAAAAAAAAAGGTGTAGTATTAGTCCAGATAAACCAAAGAAAGAGCAAACAAGTGGTCAGAGCCTCCCTTCCTTTGAACATCTCTCCTCTTTCCCGGATAAATCCAATTTCCAGAGCCAGGCAGCATGTTCGCACGGTGGGCATGTTGCACACCCCTCTTGTTCCGGGGCCAAACCTCCGCCACTTGCCTTGTCTGGAGCTGGCGGCTTTACAGGCGGGCAAATG
>NW_010425365.1:519-1169 GCF_000710305.1 Buceros rhinoceros silvestris
GGGATCCCGGCTAGGAAATTCGTTAGGAGGGAAATAATTTACTGCCCCGACTGTTTGGGGGTGCTTTTGGCTCAGGGGAACCAGCCCGAGCACAGCGGGACCAGCTCTGCTCCCACCTTGGCTACAAAGCCAGGCTGCCTGCCGGATGGTTATTTAACATTTTAACCAATTTAAAATATCATTCTCATTTTTCCCCCCCTCTAAAACCAGCTGAGGTGGTTGTTTGCACCCACTCGGGGCTACAGGACAGGCCCTGCCCGATGCCCTGAGCCCGGGCTGTTTGCGGGGCAGCAAGAGCTTGTTTTCGTTGAAATTAAATCCCATGAAGGGTGGGGGGGACGGGAAGGAGAGAGGAGGAAGATATTTGTGTAACAACTTGAAATAATTTACCCCAGAAAAAGGAAATCTGGGCAAGAGTTTATCAGGCAGTTCCCTTTGCCAGCATGTTTAAAATGTATAAGTAATTTTAAAGTGTGTCTTCACTTAATATATTTTCCCCTTTCTCCTTCAGATGACAAGGAAGACCAGTGATTGCAAGATGTCTACAGATAGCGCCCTTTAAGAGTTCCCACATTGTATGGTTGGGGGTGGGGGGGGAAATGTGTTTGTGGTTCCTACGTCCCTGCCGACAACTTTCTTATAGTCTGGGT
>NW_010425365.1:1323-1642 GCF_000710305.1 Buceros rhinoceros silvestris
TTTAAATTAAATTGATCACCCCAGCCAAACTGGGGGGAGAAATTCAGGGGTGTCTCTGTGTAACTAATGGGAGACAAAAAGGGTTTCCTCTAAAAATACGTAAAAGGGAGAAATTCCCCAAAATCGTGCCCGAAGCGACTCCCAGCAAAGAGCTATCCCAGATTTAACGGTTGGGCTTGATGTGGTATTTCGGAGGGTTATTAGAGAGAATCGCTGAAACTTAGGGGTTTGGTGTTTTTGGGGTTTTTTTTTGGGGGGGGGGGGGAGGGGGGGGGGAAAAAGCAGGGACTCATTTTCCCCATTTTCTCCGCGGACGGGG
>NW_010425365.1:1786-3351 GCF_000710305.1 Buceros rhinoceros silvestris
CGCAGACGTGGGGACGGAGCTGCCTGGCTTCAGACAAACCTCGGCTACCGTTAGGTTTGGGATTAAAACTCTTGTCGCTACCACTGCGAGATCAGAACAGCTCAGGAGAGAAATTACAACGGCTTCAACACAACAATAAATAGTATTTTTTTTCCTTAGAAAGAGAAGCAAGTTCTCTGTTTGCCAGACAGAAACACACTTCTCTTTTCCATTCCCCATCCTTTAAATCACGAATATCTCCCGCTCTCTCAATGCACTTGCTGGAGCAAACACGGCCGCGCCTTGTGCCAGGGCGAGCTCCCGGGCGGGGGAGCGGCTGCAGAGGCTTCGCAGGGCTTGCTCCATATTCGAGGCAAGATGTTTCATTGCCGATTTCCTCCCTGCCTCTTCCAAAAGGTTGCAGAGAGCCGCCTCCCACCCGCCCTGCGCTCAAATAAAAGCTTTGAGAACAACCTTTAAAGCCGAAGGAGAAATGAGCCCATTCCCTCCTTCGGCTTCGTGCTGAATATGAAGATGGGACGGAGGATTTCGCCGAAATTTTTCAGAACGGAGCAACCCCGCAAAGTGAAGGATGGAGGAAATCGTCCTGGGCTCCAGGAAAATACGCTTTCTGGGAGCAGGCAGCAACGCCAGCCGGGAGTGTGTTTTGTACTCAAACGGGATGAGGCAGGAGAACCCAAATTTTGCAAAGAACCGTGCGCAGAGACGCGTTTCCCCGCGGTTTTCCCAAGCCGTGAAACCGATTGCAGGATAAGGCTCTTGAATTGCCAGATGTTCGGTTCGTTTTGTCGGCTTTGGAAGTAGGCATAATTTAGGATCCTGAATCCGTTTTATCCCGACCGAGACGAATATAAGCCAGGAGTTACTCGGATTTTAGGCGCATTTAAGACCCCGTCCTAAAAACGGTCTCCAAATCCCCGGCGTGATGGAGTCGTTACCAAGTCGATGTTAATTCTCCAACCACCCTTTTTTACTTCAAATCACCCCAGCGTGAAGACATTATTTCCCCCGTGTAACGATCTACAACTGCTTTTACATTTATCAAATTTGTGAACGGGCAGGGAAGCACCTTAGAGCTCCGGAGCAACAAGAAAAATCATCGAAACGCGCTTTTCTCGGCAGACAATACATTTATGAAAATGAAAATAAATATATATACACACCCTTTAATTCACCCCCGTGTCACCGGGTTTTTTTCTGGGGGCTGCAGCCCTTGGGGCCGCACTGGGACCCCGCTCACCCCCGGCTCAGAGCCCTCATTCAGACTAATTTCGTACCCCTTGACCAACATAGGGAGCACGGAGCAGCCGGGCCGTGGTTTATATGAATCATGGTTTTCATTCTTTTCGAGGTGGGAGGGAGGCGGAAATAGGAAAGAAATAGATATATTTATGTTGAGCTACTTCTTGGACATGAGCAAAGGCAGAGCTTCAGGAAAGAGCCCTGAAAGGGCTAGATGCTGCTCGGGAGCAGCTTTCCAAGCACACGCGTGTCCCTCCGCGGCTCCCCGAGCCGCGGTCCTGCCCGCCCTTTGCCCCGCTCCCCGCGGAGGCTGCGCTCTCTCC
>NW_010425365.1:3374-3637 GCF_000710305.1 Buceros rhinoceros silvestris
GGAGGTTGCGCTCTCTCCCCGCAGGAAAGCAGCCCTCCGCACCCCGCGGAGCCGCAGCTGATCCGGCACCGCATCTGCCTGCTCGCCCCAGCCCTCGCAGGCAGCCCCTCATCCTCCGGGACGGGCTGCTAACGCACAGTGCCAAACAGTGTCTTACCAAAACGGGCCAAAACTCCCAAAAAACAACAAAACCAACCCCCCCCCTCCCCCGAAGCTTTGTGCCATCCACAATCAGGGGGTGCCGGACCCTACACATGGCGCAG
>NW_010425365.1:3837-10555 GCF_000710305.1 Buceros rhinoceros silvestris
ATTCCTAAACAATTCCTATTATTACTTTCTTCACTAACCGAGGGTGAATGCGGGGTCCAAATGGTGAGAGTTGCTTTTCAAAGAGTAACGTGAAATCAAACCACCTGTTATACATTAGCCCTCTCCACTTCCACCTCCCCTGTAAATGAAAGTATTTAAACAAAAAAGAAAAAATATAAGAGAGAATAAGTGTATTGTTTTTCTCCCCTAACATATGTGATCAGAGCTGGAGAACCGGGCATCACATCAGGTGAATAAAGAGTAATAAAGCGTTTGGGAAGCGACCAGACAACTTCAACCAGAGTATCTTTAGGAATATTCACATCCAAAACCCGACAGAGGCAGAGGCAGCCCCAGACCTACCCCCGAACTCCTCTGCCAGGTACAGACACCTGGAGGGCAGTGAGCCCAGAGGCAACCATCAATGCCCACAGCTCCAGCCAGCACACTCCAAACCCTCCACAACCATGGCTGGGGCCCCAACACCCCCTTACCACAGCTAGCACATGTCTGCCCTATCAAGTCCACCCCATGCATGTCAGACCAACCACATCCATGCCCACCCACTCGGGTATCCCCACGCATTCCCCCATCACAGCTGACCCCGCTCTAGTCCCCCCCCCAGCAGTCTCAACCCCAGGCTTTGCCCTATAGCCCAGACCATGGGAGACAAAGGGCAGCCCCCAGGCAGAGGCAGCCGGGGGTGGGGTGCGAGGAGCCCCCCCTTTACCTTGGTGGCAGGCAGGGGCTCAGCAGAAGTCTCATGGATGCCAAGGCCGCAGCAGCCCTGGCAGCAGGCTCAGTTGGCTACCAGCCCTATTTCCGCTTGTAACTACGAGGGGACCCAATGCCTCTCCTCGATAAGGTATCACAGTGTCTCTGCAGTCAGCGGTCAGCACCTTAGCTCAGAGCTCCACGGCACCATTGGCAACCGTGCCGGGACAGCGGGGAGATGTCGAGGCATTTCTGGGAATAATCACATCACACAAGTGCTTACATTCCGGCTTCCTTTCTCTTTATCCCTACCACCAAGTTTGAAGTCACACCTTCTACCGGATTGTTTAAGGTCTCTGGGTTGGAGTGGGGGTGGGTGGCAGTGAAGGAGTGAGTGTGTGTTGGCGGGGGTAGGGGGGTGGTTTGCTGGTTGTTAATCTATAGGGTTCCTCCAGGCCAATAAAACTAACATGGTCAGAATTTTCTTCTTTTCAATAGAAAGGTCTCCCTCTCCCCCCGCGCCAACCCCTAACCTTTTCCGTTTGTTTTTTGCCTGGACTTAAGGGTCTGCAAGGAGCACTGCAAGGCTGGGAGTCCCGAAAGCTGCTCAGACACTCAGTCAGAGCTGCAAAGCAACAAAACCTCTTTGTTTTCCCTATACAGTCACATAGGGGTTCTGGTATACGCATACATGTTGTGGAAAACACACCTGGGAAGGAGACTGTATGGAGGGATCTTACACACAGGCACGAGGGTAGGGCTCCCAAAATGCAAATGAAGGCCTTAAACCTGCAGCATCCGGCAGGGTCCAGAGGGGTGCTGGCGTGAAAATAATCCGCAGTAAACATCTGTGGGTGTGTGCAAACCAAACCTCTTTACACATCTGATATACGCGCTTTACACACACCGGCATTTACCCTAATCAGCTTTAGTTCTCAGAAGTCCGAAAGGTGGGGTTTTGACGGGGAGCTGGGCACCCCCGTGCTGTAAACAGCTCTGGAAATTCCTGCCTTTCTTGCAGAAAATCATCCACCAGGATCTTTTTTCATTGACTGTTTTACCGTATTCCCCCTCCGCTTTCTCTCTAGATTACCTACGGCTTTGTGCTACCATCTGCTGTACACTGTGCTCACCTCTTCATCCCCTTCGCTTGAGTAGCAAAATCTACCCAGATATCTTAAAATCTACCTGAATATTAACCTGAGTAACAGGTCAGCAGAAATTAGCTCTGGTGGGTCAGTTGGATCCCCCTCTGCTTATGTTTTACAGCAGGCACTCAGCTTGTCCACCGAGTGGTAGCAGTCCAGAAGACACAGGGTGGTTATACATATAAATATATGTTCATATATAATGTATATATATTATTCCCCCCCAAGATACTAGCTTTTACAATTTTACAAAAAACCAGCAATTTGGGGCAGTGGAAGCTGGTTGTGAGGTGTCCAGCGCCTTGCACACTTTAATGGGGAAGGTAAAATCAAGCAGATGCAGACAAGTGCTACGTGAGAGGAGGCGTGGACTATTGCGTGGCTACTGTCAGAGGGCAGAGCCTTTGGCAGTGCCCTCGATCTCGCTGTCACCCTTTGCCATCCTTCATTTAGGTCCCTCTTTTCATACTGTAGCCACCCTGGGACCAGTAACTGTCTCCTCTTTATGTAGCTCTTGGCCAAAACCAGGACCCCCATCACACTATGACTCTGCTGTTTTCTAATAAATAATCAGAGCATATGTGCACCATGCCTATCACCGCAAAACCCAGGGTTTGGCTTGGACTTCTAGTTATCACCTAGTGCCAATAATAATAACAATAATAATAATAATACGAACATTGCTTTGTGGATTCAAACCTGCCAGAAAGGCAGTAAGCCAAGTATTACACTTGTGGGAGGTATCTTGCAGAGTACTCCAAGGATCTTTTGTTGGGTCTGGCTTTATTTAATATTTTCATTAATGACCCTGTAAATGGATTACACAGCCCATTAATAAAATTGGCAGATGCTACCCAGTTAAGGAAACTTATAAGAACAGATTAAAAAGCAGGGGAAAGAGGATAGAGAAAAGCAGAAAGGAGAGAAAAGGCACAAAATTATTTGTGAGGATTAAATTCAGGGAAAGGTGGCTGGAGGATTATTTAAAATCCAGATTCTTCAATTGTGGCTTTATCCAAAATCCAGTAAAAATAAATTATTAGTCCCAGAGAGCATGGGGCAGCAGGCTAGCCCAAAGCTTGCAGTAAGGAGTGCTGGGAGGGCAGGTGTTGCAGGAGGAGCTCTGCTCACACACCGAGGTGGGATATGAGGGACGTGCACCCGATCGCTGGGCAATTGCCAGAAAACCCAGGGCAAGTTTAAGAACCACAAAAAGAAATGGTCCCTCTGAAGGGGGCAGAAAGGACACGCCGTCTTGAGGGCAGGAATCGTCAGCTGCTGCACACGGCTAGTGCAGAGAAGCCCCCATATCTTCTGGGGTTTCCTGTGCTTTTGCCTTGTATCATCAAATCGATCTGTTGCAAATGAATCACTTATAACTTGGGATATACAAAATATGTAGTTTGTGGTGCAGAAGATACCGGACCATGGAAAGTAGATAGAGGCTGCTAAACCCCAGACCTTGACTGCCCACCTTTCTCTCTCAGCTCTCATGGGCATCTTGTGGGGCCTCTAACCACACTCCCTAACCACGAAGGGTCTGGGAGGATGAGTGTAGAGCTGGTGCACGCAGAGAAAAATATCTGGGATCCCATCGCTGCTCCCACTGCTTGGCTCGTTCCCCACAGCAGTGACCTGGTGCTGGTGGGGACCGAGCACACAGTCCTGCTGGGTGAACGAGAGCCTGGCACTAAGCAGCCCAGGAAAGAGGAGAAGATGGCATGAACCACGGGCAGATTTAAGAGGAATAAGAAGGAAAATCCTCCCCACAATCTCTGCTGGCTTGAGAAGGCTGGAAGATGTTGCAGTTCCCTGCTGACTGGAGACTTAAAATGAGACAAACTCATGAACAAAAAGTGAATTGATCAGGAACAAAGTGGAAACAGGGAAAAAAGAGGATGAATGATCTGGTCTAATAGGTGTTTCTGCCTCTCTCATCTCTGATAGCCGTTTCAGGATGAGAGATGGATGCAAAGCAAGGAGCAGCACGGGCTTCCCGAGCCTTTACCCACGTGCTAGCAGAAGGACTCAGTACACTGACTGACTGCACCGGGTGTTTGGAGCCCCTCTGCCAGAACAGGTCTGTGGAGTCACACTGAACCAAGGATGTGAGCACGAAGTACCAGGTGTGCCACTGATGGAAATCAGAACGGATGACACCAGGAAACCTGCGGCAACACAGGAGGGGCTGAGAGGCTGCGGGTTTCAGTGCGCGTCCTGCTTGCAGAGCCAGGCAGGCTCGCAGGGACAAAGTGCTCACACCTGAAGCTTTTATGGGTATCGGACACGCGGCTTTTGAGCATCTGTTGAGCCAAGCACTGTAGTTTGAGTAAAATCTGTGTTCCAGTTGTCTCACCTCCTTTTTCCTAGATAATGTTGATAACGCAACTTCCAAAAGGCGAAGAAGGAAAGAAAAAAATGAACACTGGACCCAGTTTACCATTAAATTACACGGGTTTTACATCACACAAACAAAAATTAATTATACCAATATAAAATCTGTTTCAAAGAATGAAACATTTATTCTAATCCTGATGATTTCTTTGACACACAAATCCCTAAAATCCTGAGTATTTAACATTTTCTGTCTTCTCTTTCAGCACTTGCTATTTAACTGTTTGCTTTTTTCTTTTCACACTGGGCCACCACTACAAAAAATCTTCTCCAAACTATGTGAAGCCATGAATATGATTATGACCTGGTAATGTAAACAGGCAGGAAGGGGTAAAATAAGAGGGGTTTTCTTGTGTGTGTGTGTGTCTCCGTGAGAGAGAGAAGGATCCAGATCCAGTTTATAAACATCCATCTCCAGTAATGAGTCCTCTAGGAAGAAATGAAAAATAGCCCAGGCCTGGTAAAGTCAATTAAGTTGCTTTTAAATAAGAGGTTACCCAGAGAGGCCAAGAGTTAACATGTAAAGGCTTATTGCCAGTGCTGTAAAAAATAAAAGGAGGCTTGAATATTTGAAGACATTTGGTTGCTATTATAAACAAGTGGATCTAATAGTGTGGGTACATTCATAGACTAACTGTAGAAGTTGGGCATCTTATAAGGACACACTGAAAGGAAAAACTGCAAGGTTCCTTGGCTAAATAATTCCAAATGGGTCATTATAAAACCACTGATACAACACGTGCGGTTGGGACACAGGGCATTTATAAGCAAAGCTTTTCAAACCAACCAATAATGAGCAGCTAACATCAAGAGCCCAGCCAAAGGTGTATGTAATCTGCGGAGAACACATGGCAAAGCTTTACGGTGCAAATTCTTACAATGACCTGGAGAGCAGATGGCCCTGACACCAGTTCAAGCCGTTTAGAAAAATCAACTGAAGTTGATCGTATTCTTTGAGATGCGGAATTGGAAAATGAGCTTAGTGATGGCACCTTTCAGGGAGGAAAGGGCTGTATTTGGAGACAGGAAAAAGAAAAGAAAGAAAAAGACAAAGGGAGGATGAAGATATTTCCTCTTTTTTTGCTGGGAAGTCCAAATCTTTCTCCTCAGAGCAAAGACTCGTTCTTGCTTGGGTTTCAAGGAGGTTATAGTGGGCTGCTAACACAATCTGGGCACAGCCCTGTAATTCTTGCAAAGCCAAGTAATGTGGATGAGGAGAGGCATCATAAGCCCAGGCACCAAAGTCACCTTCTCGCAGAGGTCAGTGCTGACCTATACATCCCAGATCTCACATTTAAATGTCTGAGCCTCTCCTCATGCTTCACACACTCATCTTTGTATCGTGCAGGTGAGGGACAACAGAGGGGAAAATGAGGTCCAAGGAAGCATGAAGGGCTGTGTGCCTCGAGAGGCAGAGCCACAATAAGGAAGTTTTCAGAAGCATCAACATAAGCTTTAAGCTTCTCCTGTCTACCTGACAGCAGCCCACATTAGACCCAGAGGTGAGTCTGTCCCGGGTGAGGCTAAAGCCTGGATTCCCAGGAAATCTAGTGTCCCCACACAGGACGTATCTCTCCAACACAGCAAAGGGGAATCTGGGATCGGCTTTCCCATTTGGAAATTAAAATTTGAACAACGGGTCCCTCAGCATGGATTGAGTCGCTGCTCCTGCTCTGGAGGCCAGCACTTATTTCCTGAGCACTTGGTGAGCAGCGGGACGGTGGACCCACATGCCCTGCCTTTCCCGAGCCTCCTGCCTGCCTGCCTCCTTCACACCCGCCTGTCAGCTGCAAGGGAACGCGAGATCAGCAAACACAAGGTCAAGCGAATTAACGTCACCAGAAAGGAAATGGGGTCAGAGTTAAGCAGCCTTCCCCTGCATCAACTGCACGCTGAGAGCGTAGATGGGGACAATTAACTCAGCAGCTTGATGAGGAGACTACCTCTTCAGTCTCCTTTTCCTTCGGAGGGAGGGGAAGGAACGGACAGTCACCAGAAATCCTTGCTACCTCACTACACCCACGTGAAGGGCCATCCAGGAGCACAGCCCCACCACACCTGGCCACGGGCAGAGGCCCCTGATGATCGAACAGCAAAGGCAGCTTCTGCCCTGGCTGTCCTCTGGAGCACAGCGTGGCATGGCAGAGGAGGCGGCAGGAGCGCAAATCTGCCTCTATTTGTTTAAGCCACCAGTAAATTAGCGCTGCAAATCTGCCAGGTTGACCCTGTGGTTTCAGTGAGATGTTTTCTGGCTTTCTGGTCTAGGCTGTTATACACACAGGTTTCCTTTCTAGCCCTTGATAAACATTTCTGACCAACTACTCAGGGGGAACAGGGAACATTCCCAAATCCCAGTGTGAAAACCCCAGCGCCTCCTCCTTCACATAAACACTGCTCTTGTCACAAGAGTCCTACACAGGGCTCCCGGTGCGGGGGACTACCTCTGCCAGCCGCAGTACCTT
>NW_010425365.1:10704-10966 GCF_000710305.1 Buceros rhinoceros silvestris
TCAACGGGTATGTGCTGTGCCAGGGAAACCCTGAGATTATTTATGAACTTCTGCCAGCGCTATCAAAGGGAGCAGCGGGAGCCTGGGGACAAAGGAAGAAGAGGCTGGGTCTATGGGGTGAAGAAGAGTCAGGCGTGGGTAGATGCCAACACAGGGTGTCCATAAGATCTCTAAAATACGGGTCCAGGATTGTGCAGAGTGCCTCTCCCGTCCTGAGGAGACCCCATCAGCTCCTCGAGCCGGCAGGCACAGTGGGGAGCAG
>NW_010425365.1:11270-15224 GCF_000710305.1 Buceros rhinoceros silvestris
CCACTAAGGTGAAGCACAGGAACATGGGCCACTCAGCCGAGGGGACAGAGCAAGGGACTGGCTCTTGAATCTCCCATCCCTGTCCTTCACTTTTCTGTGCCTCATTTTCCCCATCCACAAAAGGAAGACCATGACTCTTCACACAGGAGAAAAAACCCTCTTGTATCAGCCAGGAGACAAAATCCACTTAGTATTGCTTCAAAAAAGGAAAAGTGCCCCTAAAGGGAGATCAGTCAGCACGGGGTTGTCCCTACACCCCAGCTTCGATTAGATCCTCCAGCACGGAATAAACAAATTTCACCTTGCCATGACCCCAGGGAGCCCTCCAGCCCGCACACATGGCCAAGCCGCCAGCATCCCCACGAAAAAAGGAAAAGTGCCCCTAAAGGGAGATCAGTCAGCACGGGGTTGTCCCTACACCCCAGCTTCGATTAGATCCTCCAGCACGGAATAAACAAATTTCACCTTGCCATGACCCCAGGGAGCCCTCCAGCCCGCCCACATGGCCAAGCCGCCAGCATCCCCACGCAGACCCGGAGGAGCCCGGAGCCCCCCGCTTGCAAGATGTGACAAGGCAGCGTGGCCAGAGCTAACCCCAGCAGGGACCCCCAGCAGGGACCCCCAGCAGGGACCCCCAGCCTGATCCCACACCACCGGCACGCAGAGTACCTGAAGAGCAGAGCAACTGCTGCCTGGAGCTGGAATAATGCAGCTCAGCATGTGGAAAAGAGCGGGGGTTTATTGTGCTTCACCTGTGTATAAATAAAATAATTGTGCTTCTTTGGGATGAAATATATATTAAATAAATGACACACTGTGCTTCGTAGCTGAAATACACGTATTCAGTCTGCCCGTTTATTACTTCTCTACTACTAATCAGGCATCTCCCCCAAGCTGAGGGGGAGGGATCCATCTCAGCTACCAATTAAAGCCCAGCTCTCTTTAAAGGCACCATTTTAGCGAAGGGGAAAAAAAGAAAAAAAAGATAATTCTGTCATCACAGATGTCTCCTACGCCGAGGGATTTGCAAAAGAAATAAAACCTGAACAGCTATTATACCATTTGCAAAGTTATAGACTGTAAATAAACAGAGAGGAGCAGTTCCTCCACCTATAAGATACCACGAGTCAGCGGACAGCCCTGACAAGCCCAAGTCTTGCTGTAGCTGGCTTATCTTTCTAATCCTCAGGATTATTAATAGTAGTAGGGCTGTGATAGTGTCCGGAGGCCACGCCGGACAGACACCGCTGTGTGAAGCATCCTACAAACACACAGTAAGAGGCCAGTCCTGCCTCTCCAGTGCTCACAAGGCAGAAGGATGGGACAAGACAGGCACAGAGAGATGAGGTGAGGTGCCCGAGGCCGTGGGGCATGCTAGTAGCAGAGGAGAAACCAGATCTGCTTTCTCCCAAGTTCTTTGACTATCCTGTCAAGTTCAGAGCAGAATTCTCACTGATCCTCACTCCCACTTTCCCCTCCACAGTCCTTTGGCAACACAGTTAAGAAAGTAATGGCAGCACCCTCCCTTGGCTTGGTCATAGCAAAGCCACTCCAAGGCAGAGAGAGGATCTGGACCATGCGGGACCCAGCCATGAACTGGTGAGCTCAGTACCCAATCTGACAAAATCCAGCTCCTTTGCTGTATTTTTAATGGGATTAATCTGCCACCAGCTCAGCCAGTTCACCTCACAGCCAGACCCTGCCAGGTCCATGAGGGATGTGGGAGAAGTCAAGTTGTGAGGAGTTGGAGGCAAGGAGAGGCAGGGGTCAGTCCACCCTCTGCCCAGAGCCTGGCTGACACTTGAGCTGAGCTAAGATATCAAACCAGGCACAAAGCTCATGAGAAAAAACAAGTTTAATTCAACTGTTACACTACGGAAGGGGAGTCACTGCTCCACACTGCTATGTTCTGATTTCTCTCCCTCTAAGACACCTGAAGCTTGTGCTGATTTATGTGCTGGGATATAGGGAGGTGAACACGAGGAGTAACAGCACCGTGTAGCACCTGCTGTAAGACCAAGTACATGAGCCCCTGCAAGACAGCGCACGCGGAACTGGGAAGAGTCATCAACCCGTGTGGTGGATCAGCCCGCCTGTGAGGCTGGTCCTAAGGAAGGACTCATAGCTGACACCAGAGGCAGGAAGGAGATGGGCTAGGAAGGACAGATGTCTTCTGGGATTTCTAGTTCTTTTGATTAAGTAAGCTCCTAGATATCCAAAAGGAAGCCCTAAAGCTCAGTGGGAGCTCACAGCAATGCCGAACCCACAGTCTCTGTCTGACTCCTGCCCACCTCTGACTCCCTCTCACCACAAAAGAAGGAACCCCCTTGCTCCCAACTTTGGCCGTACTTCTGGGACATCACAGGCCTTGGCGAATGGGACAACTCTTTTCCAGCGTACAGATCTCCTAAGCTACCCGCAGCCCTCAGCTGGGTCACCAGCCTGATCACTGGTGACACGCCAAATGCTTTGAACACTCCTGCCTCCATCAAGGTCATGGCTGAAATTCCACATCACCCTCTTCCTGCATCTTCCTGCCCAAAGCCAAGCCCCCGCTCTGAGTGTGCTGTCCCTGAGAGCATTTGCTCTGCCTCTTGCTCGTTTAACTTGGCTCCTGCCCGGATGCCCACAAAGCCTTGAATTTCCTGCTGGCTCAGGACTGCTCGAGCTCAGCCCCGTTTCCTCCAGAGGCAAATGGGTGCATTCACCGTAGCAATAAAAACCGAGCGATGTTCTGGGCACGGGGCCCAATCCAACTCCCAGTGAGGTGGAGGAGGGTTATTCCATTCAACAGGGGCTTGCTGGGGAGGAAAGGAAGGAGGAGGGTCTGGGCTGCGGGGATGGGACAGTGACATTGCCAACCTGGGGGACCTCTGCCAAGGTCACCACTGGGAAGACAGCAAGTGGTCAATGCCTTTTCTATTTCGTGGATGCTCTCTTGTTCTCATTCACATTTTCTCAGTGCTACCTTGTGCTTCTTAAGCAAGCTGTAAATTCAGTCATATGGGTTTTCTCTGTCCCCCCTCTCCCTTTTTTTTTTGACATCCATTTAATGAATTTTCTCTTTAATATATGGCAGGCATTTTCCTCCTAAAATACCTGAGGTTTAGGACAGGTAGTAAATGGAGACCTCTCACAGAACCACTGGCCCAGAACCCAGTCTTATTGGCGCTTAGAAAAGGAGATCCATTTTTCCCCTCTGCTCTTCAATTAGCTGTAATGTTTGCCTTTAAAACACAAAATTAGAAACCTTTTCGGAGGCACAAAGCAATATTATACTGCAAAACACATTTTTATTCTCTCCTCCCTAGTACCAGGTTAGCACAGCAGATATATTAGACAGCTGGTTTCTAGGCACTGCTCTCTTCTGAAGATTTAGGGTCCGACTTTCAGTTCCTGTGAAAATAATGACCTCCCTTGCTCTTTGTAGGCCTGTGCTTGATCCTACTCATATTAGCAGGACCTTTCAGGTCGAATACTGCAGGATTTTGTGCTGGAAAGCAGAGGCAAGGAGCAGACAAACATCTCAAAGTCCATCTGACTGAGCCACTCATCAAATATATAGGTCACAAGTTCCTGTTCAGTACTGTCAGGCCTTCTGCCATATCCAAGAGCTGCTTTCTTAAGAAAGGCATAACACAGTCACTCTCACCCATCCAGATGCCTCTTTAACTGAGGAATCAAAGAACAGGGAAGGGGAAGACACTGGGAGTGGTGATTGCGATCCCAGGGATCCATCCTTGAGCAAGGCTGTGCTGAACACAAGACTTGGTCTAGTGCTAGCCCCTTCAGCTTAAACTCCTGCCCAGACTAGCGATATCCTCAGCCTGCAACAACAAAACCCTAGCACAGGAGTCTCATCCAAAGTACCAGAGAGCTGCATGCAGCTCCCAGATTGCACACTGCCTACTCTTGGTTAATAAGACCAGAGCACAGCGTAATGCTGCTGCTGAA
>NW_010425365.1:15292-16289 GCF_000710305.1 Buceros rhinoceros silvestris
TGCTGAACCTGAGAGCACACAAAAGCCTTCCCATTCTGGTCCCCCACTTTTGCATTCAGTCTGAAGAGGCTTTGAACCTGTCACTACTCCGGGTAGGCAGCTTGAATTATAGCAATTGATGCTTTTGACTCTGGAGACCTCTTGCTTTGATTAGCACAAGTCTGTCCAACACAGCCATGGCCACCCATTGTTACGTGACTCTTTAGCTGGGTAGTATTACAAAGGTGAAGCCAAACAAACTCAGAGGAACAACTCAACCAGTTGTACTTAGTGGGGATATCCAGCTGGTCCATGCCGTTTTCTTCCTGGCATTGGCCTTGCTGTCACAAATCCATAAATAAACACATTCTAAGACAAAAAGGAGTTGACATTTGTATTTTCTTAAAGTGGTTCGAATCACTCACAGCATACCAGAATTAAAAATGCCCGGGATGGGAGCTATTGATCTCAAGAGGCAGTGAATTGTGCTCCTTGTTGGATCAAAGGGGAGTACAAAGCAGAGAAGAGCCACTTTCTCCACCACACATCCATGATTTTCCAGATGTCTTTTATGGGAAGTAACGGCACTCAGAGCACTGTTAACAAAAAGCAGCCAAATCACAGGAAAGGGAGTCTTGACTCTTATCTCACTAGTGTTGCTCATCCATCTCTAGAGCCAGCTGATAGCAGAATGATTGATTCAGAAATTACAGGAAAAAGGAAGGAAAAGAGTCAACGAAACCACTGAGACATATTAGCAGATGTACCTGCCCCAATAATTCTGTCTGTGCCCTCGATTCCCATTCACCTTCTTTATCTGTTGAGACACAGGACACATGGTTGGTGACATCTGTTGCCAAAACAGAGAGGAAGATGGACAGGCCAGCAGAGCTGCTGTTGCACCTGGACCACATCATTCCTAGAGAACCCACCAAATCCTAGAAATACGCATGAAAAATCAGGAGGTACGTTGCCTAGATACTCGCCAGCTCCAAGGAACAGAAAAATTCCTCTTTCC
>NW_010425365.1:16414-17832 GCF_000710305.1 Buceros rhinoceros silvestris
CTTTCCCTTCCCAAAAGAATTTCCCAGAGGGCACAGAGAAAGAAGCTGATTTTTCTCACTTCCACCAGAAATGTCGTTCCTCCCGTTCCAGTTCTGTGACCTCTTTACCCTGAAATGGCAAGAGAGAAGTCTTCTGACAGACAAAATACTAAACCGAAATACAGAAAAACCTGTGTGTGCAATCAAAATGTCTGAGACCAAGATTTGGCAACAACAGGAGCTCTTGAGGTCTCCTGCTCTGGTCCTGGGGTCCCCCCTGGGCAGCTGGTTTGGTCTCTCCTACCAGCTCTCCAGTGTCTGCTCCCAGGCAGTGGGAGGTGTTTTGTGGTGTGGATGCTCTGAGATCTCTCCTGGGGCCCGTTATGGGATTGCTGGGAATGCAGGGCTGAGTGGCCAGGGTGGTTCCTCTCAGACCAGCTAACATAAAGCAGGTGTGTTGCCCTACAGATCTCAACCCTTTTGAAGTTCACCAAGTGCTCCAAGTCCCCTTGCTGAACACAGAAGTACTTTTCCTTACTTTTCCAGGTCTTTTCTAAGAGGAAACGATAAAGGCAGTTGAATTCGACAGTCAGTCCAAGTGCCGGAGGTCCCATGTGGGCAGTGGGAGAAAAGGGACTAAGTTTTTAGGGGCAACAAACCAGAGCTGTCCTCTTGTCTTCACCCAGATTTGTGAGGGTTCTGCACTTCTGGGAACGGCTCCATTTCTATTTAGGTGCCTAAAACCAGCTGGAGGTGCATAAATTTAGGTTTGCTCCTCCAAACCTTAGTGCAGAGCTTGACATTCAAGAGCTCATTGAAAAAACACGGGATTTCTCTGTGTGTGTGTGTGTGTGTGAACACTGTTCATTGACATCTCTGAGGAGCTCCAAGTTTTCCACTCCCGCTGAGTTGTTTCAAAACTATTTTCACCAAAACCATTCACCCAAACCAAAACAAAACAAGTGGACTGTTTTCTGTCAAAGTTTCAAAAACACCAACCCACTTACAAAACTCGGCTCAAGAATCTCTCAATTAATGAAAATGTTAAATCGAAGGGGAAAGAAAAATCTTCAGGAAAACTGAAGTTAAAAACAACTCCTTCAGGAAAGAGAATTTTAATTAAAAATAATATCCCGGTGGATAATTTATGTTTCGACGTAAGGATTTAAATTGCAGAAGCAGCAAAGGGGATTTTTTTTACACCATCAGAATCCAAGAGTGGAAAACACCAGATTTCAAATTCATACATCCTATATTTTAACATCTTGTTTCTATTTAATAGAAAAGGCCTTCTTTCTCTGTGTTTTTTCTTCTCCCACCGCCCCTTTTTTTTATTTTTCTTTTTTAACAAAAACATATAATTCATCCTAATTTATTACAAATGGCACATTAAAGGAGCATGGCCGGAAAATATTAATAATTGAATTCAAATGAGTTTT
>NW_010425365.1:17964-18996 GCF_000710305.1 Buceros rhinoceros silvestris
TGAGGGGAAAATGGGGAAAGAAAAAAAATCCAAAATTGAGACAGAACAGTTTTTTTCCAGGCGCTCGGAGAAGCGGACTGTGTGGAGTCTCCCCGAGCATGACAGAAAAGGGATTAAAGCAGGTGACACTTTGAACTTAGCTTAGATAAGTGACCCTCAAAATCAACAGTCCAAAAGTTTAGTACACAGATTCCCTGGACACGTCTAGTCGGGTCTTCGTCAAAACCTCCCTGACTTCACTAAGTCAAATTAAAATAAAGATGACAGGTTGCTCGGGTTATCTCCTAATATTGTTTTAGCCACTTATTAGCACTAATAGACAATTAGTGGCCGGAGCCGTTATTTTCTGTAATACCAAGAAGAGGGGAAACTAAGTCAAATTAAAATAAAGATGACAGGTTGCTCGGGTTATCTCCTAATATTGTTTTAGCCACTTATTAGCACTAATAGACAATTAGTGGCCGGTGCAGTTATTTTCTGTAATACGAAGCAGAGGGAAAAATTCTTTGTTTGCTTCTGTATGCGGGAACCTCTGCTGTGGTTGAATGTATAAAAATAGCAGCCAGAAAAGAAGTGTGAAAGACACTAGTTAAGCAGTCCAATTTCCAGAGAAGAATATAGTTGAAAACAGATCCTTCTGCAGCTTTCAGCAATCCTCCTGATGCACTTGAAGCATAAGGAAGTCTGCACTTTATAAACAACCGTATATATGCCCAGGATAAAAGGCGAGGCTTTTTGAACTTCTAGCTGGCGTGTTAGGAAGACCTTTAATGACATTAGCAGTTCTTCAAAACCAGAAAGGCCACGTTATTTTGGATCCTATATGGCCACCACATGTAGCTTTATAAAGAGGGGGAAAAAAACCCTCTCTTCATGCCAATAAATAACTTGCCAGAAGAGAAAATATTTACCACTGCTTTTCAAAATTCTTTACGCATGCAGTAAAATCCTCCTCTGAGAAAATGAGCCCGTAAAGAAATCCAGGGCGTTTCCTCCAGCACTACCGGCGGTGCGGGGCCGGCCGCCCCGCTC
>NW_010425366.1:0-30418 GCF_000710305.1 Buceros rhinoceros silvestris
GTTCCTCCATGTTGAACCCAGGACACTGTTGCAGTATTTTACAGGAACAATTTTACAAATTGGGACATATTTGAGGGAATTCCCACTAAAAACAAACTCTCAAGAAGTTGAGAAGTGCTATTATTATGTTTTCAAGTAGGCAACCTCTTCAACAGAGTAAGATCACTTATTTCTAAAAGTGGAGCGACAGCTCTAGTCTAAAGTGGGCCCTTACTATTTTTTCACGTGCTTCCCACTCACCAAAAGGAATAGTTAAAATAAAATTTGAAAGACCAAGGCAATTAGTTCAGCCTTATGTACTTATTCTGCTCCAGATGTGTTTGCTTTGATAAACAATCCAAATAACCTTGGTATATAGTTATAAAAGTACAACTAGGAGGAGAATAACACTCCTTACTCCTTAATGTATCATTCTGATACGTTAATCTATTTTCCACTGAGAGTCAGAAATAATATTGATAAAATCAGCAATGATTGTTATAATATAAACTTGCTATCTAAATATTGCTATTTGTACTTATTAGAAGCAGTAGCACCATCCCTTGAGCTCAGTAATTTATGTAACTACATCAGCTAAACCAAAAAATACCAACCCAAAACACATGTTAAACCAGCAAGAGGAATACCAGAAAACTAAAAATGACCAAAGCTTTGAAAAGCTCTGAAGTTAGGTAAACTCCACATTACTTTCACCTGTTTACAAAAAGGCCCTCAAGTCTTTTCCCAAGTAGCCCACCCCCAGTTCTAAACACTGATCACAAGCCAGTTTGCAAATGCCACACTGTTCCAACAAAATAAAGGTTTATGCATTCACTTTGTGAAGAGAATCACCACAGTGCATATACAAGGGTTAAAGAAAATCTTCCACCCCTTGATTTCATACCTAATGCTTACATTGATTACAAATGAAATCATAAATCAACCCGTAAGCATCCATCAGACTGAAAAATGACAGGCAAATACCATAGCTCAACACTATCCGGAGTGAATATTTAGTTACAGTGAGGTACTCACAGGCACCTGGAGTACGCTTGAATTATTGAAAATGTTGAGATTCTTTTCAGAAGTCAGATATGCTACCACAGCGGCATAGTGGGGAAGGGGTATTCCTCCCCCCCCACACACCCACCCTGATAACCCTGATTCCTTAATAACTGCTCAGATTATTACTACAATTAAAATGTATGTGGATTCTCCCAGTTTTCTAATTCACACAACAGAACATTCCAGTGACAACTGGAAAGTAGTACGTATTTATTAGCCTACTACAGTCATACTTCATAGCTCTATGCTGTGCCTAATACTATTGATATCCTTATAAACTCCTTCACACCCTACCACTCCAAATTTCCCCAATTTCTTCCTGATAACAGCATTTTTTTCCGCTGCTGCTAGCAATTCCCAGTAAAAGTCTTTAAGTCTTGGTCCCTCTTATCCCTTCATCTTTTTCAGATCAACAAAGAGGTCAAGTGGCCTCCCAAGAGGTGCTTAGCTGGTCTATCAACATAAGTATATGCTCTCTACAATAAGATCTTTGATTTTCACATCTTTTACCACACATTTTCTTTATTGGATTTCCCAGTTTATTTTTATTAGAATTTTTGCCTGAACTTTTCACTCTTAGTACTCCCAAAATCATGCCAGCACTTGAAAAAAACTGGGTTGTCTCTTTCCTGTAGCAAGACTATTTAGCTCTCCTAATTATCTTCTACACTGCATGGCTCTTTGCCGTTCCTTGAAATCCTCTGAACAGAAAATCAGCTCTGTGGTTTTGCCTGAGTATCTTCAATTTCTGAAGCTGTCATCGGTAGTTAGTGTCAACATAAATAATGCAGTTTAGTGTTTGAGAGCATGTCTTTTTAACAGCTGGCTGTATCCCAGTGTTACCATTTACTGTTGGTCACAAAGCTTTCCTCATTTGGAGAACCTTGCTGTTTGCCTTTCCCCGCCCAGTCTTACGACAACGCTGTCTGACAACATGAGAAACACTACGCTGCTTCGTATGGATTTATAAAGTCAGTTTCTGCCTATAGAGACTAACTTGGTTTTTATTACAGGTAGCATAACTGACTGTTCATCACCAGCAGAAGCTTCTACCTGGCTCAATACAAGCAGTACTTTTAATGCTATATAGGGGTTTTTTAGTGCATAGTGATGCTTTTCAACAGTAAATGTGACATCTTCCCTCTGCATTGTTTCTGGGAAAAATCGACTGTGTTGCCCTGGGTCAAACCACACATTCAGAAGTGCAATACCTGAATACGTTTTAATGACTGTACCTTTCAACTGCTCACTTGGTCACTATAAATATTCCCAAATAATTTCTCTCTGAAGAAATGGGCCTTCTAGCGTCCTTTTCAATACACTATTAATTTCATTAACTTTCCTAGCTCTAAATCAGTATCCAGTTTAGAAGCACTTGCAAAACTTTTTCTAGAATTTGAATACAAATTCCACGCACAGCACTTGGTCCCTGCTCTGTTTTACTTACAGATCCATCAGAGAAAGACTTCATAAACAAAGCCACTGTAAAGAGTAGCTTCCACTTTTTTTTTATCTTTAGTTATTTTTTTTAATGCCAAGCACTTTATTTGTTCAAGCACCATAAATCAAGTTTCCTCCTGTCATCATCTTTGGTAATATTCCTTCATGAAGTGGTGGTTCAAAATAGAGTTTACCTCCAAACCTATCATACACAAATATTACAAAGTTTAAAATTTAAATGGTTATTTAAAGAAATAATAAGACAAGAATTTTAAGATTATTCATTATTTCAAAACTGAAACAATCATATACAAAGACAATAGGACATGATCTGCTTTCAGGTTTAACACCTTCAGTAAACACTTAAACAGGACCTCCCAGGAAGAAAGAATCATTGGGTTAAATTTCCTTTTCCTTAAAAAGGATTCAAAAGTCTTTGGAGATGTATTACTGCATATGTAAATGCAAATAACTTAATACTATTGTATTGTACAAATATATTCTGACTATTAGTATGGACAGGTCATTGGTCAAGAAAAAAAAAGTAAATCTGATTTTATAGGCAGACTACTTCTTTCTAATAACTCACCTTTATGGCTGAGAGGCCAGACTCCTTAAGCAATACCAAATAAGACTATCAGTTAAAGATGATGCACAGTAAAGCTGCACTTCAAGTGAGGCCTGGCCTTGTACTCATCTAGGAAAAATGGTATTTCTGTGTGAAGTTTCTTAAAAATCCAGATCTTTGCCTTTAAAATGCAACTCTCGGTCAGTGACTTTGTTGGCAGAAAGGTGAAAAAAAAAAGTTCGTGCTATGTTTTACATAATAATATTGTACAATACAAACCTGATGTGCATAACAGATTATAGTACCTATATCAAATTACACATGCACAGGTAAATTTTTCAAGAGGGTGACCTTCTATAAGTTCTTATGCATTCTAGAGCAGAGTTAAAAATACATTTAACATTTGAAATTCAGATGGTTACGGTTATAAAGCTGCTGACTCATAATATCTGAAAATGTAAAAGCAAGTAGGATCTTAACATAACACAATTTACTGAACTTTTAAAATATCTATAAATTATTAACTCTGTGCTACTTAGATGCACTAGTACAGAATTTCTCATAGATTTCAGCAATTAATATTACTTGTATTTAGCCTACTTTTGTATTTTTCAATTCAACCATCGTGTTTCATCAAAGCATCTCAAAGGTCCTCTATTATTCTCAAAATCCTTGGAGAGGAGGAGGAGGGCAAAATAATAAATGCATCATTGTCTGTTTTGCAGGTAGATGGACTTCAAGTCCAGGGTTCAGGCTAATGAGAATCAACTGTCTCTAATAGAAGGCCAAATTCTTCAAAGGACAGCTTATGACCCTATCTCAGCCTCAAAGCAAAAGACTGCTGTTGAATTGACACAAAGACAGCATCTAAGCTAAAGATTCAAAACATTTTTTTTTACTAAGTGGAAACAAACAATTAAAACTTTTAGTTGGTAATCATAGGGAAAAAGACAGACATGAAAAGGCATAAAACCTTGAGAGGGAAAACAACGAGTTGGAGCTTTGTTTGTTTTTTTCTATCCACCACATTCCAACAAGCAGCACAGGCTGACACCTTCCCAGTTGATGACATCCTGGTCAGCAGTGACTATGGGTGACCATGAGGGTCATGGGTCCATCAAGGATGGTGAATATAATATTTAGCCAATATTAACTCCAGCCACTTGCTTTTTCTAATAGTGAATAAATAGCTGTTCCCTATACAAAGTCTTACCTTCTATTTGTTACGAACATTACTTACTATTCATTGAATTTTTGCCCCAAACTAATAAAATCAGACTGATAATTCTTTGAGTCCCAGCTGGAACTATCAACACCTGGTGCTTTTTTACTCCTGAGGGTTCTGACTGCCTTTTGAATTTCACCATGTTCTAGCTCTTTACAAACAATTCAGTTGTCGAGAAAATAGCTGTCTATCTCTACTCTCAGTCTCTCATACTTGTGCCTGGTGATTCATCTCATCATTTGCTATTTATAAATCTGAGTTAAATTCTATAAGTAATTCTATAATTTTAACAAAAAAGGTACCCTCAAATAAAAATAAAATGAAGGCAAACAACCAAGGAAAGGATAATTGGATTTTTCTCAGGCTATGCTAATCTGTAGACTATAAATGCTGTCTGGTTACACTCGAATACTGTTAATTTGCATGTAGCTGGAAGCACTGGAATGAACCACTAACATACTAGATCATGACACCTGACACTAAATGCTCTTTTAGACATATAGCATTTCATACTGGAATTAGTTGACTTAGCATACTTGGACACATAAAACTACACTTTTTCTACAATTATAAATCAGAGGAGATTACTCCTAATACAGTTTAAAAAAAATCAAGTGTGCAAGTATTTTGATCAAATATTTCTAGTAAGCAGAAGCTAACTACAAGCTATATATGCAATAGCTGTTTATGCCTTGCTTGGCGAAAACAATCATTCAGACATTGGTATTCAGGCAGTAAAGTGCTTGTCAAGATCAAAATGCTAATCATTGCTTGCTGAGAAATTCAGTTGTTCCCAGCTGTAGTGAAAGCAACATGTAGCTATAGAGGCAGCTGCAGCATATTATCGCTATCCAGTCTCAACTGAAGGCAAATTCCTTTGCAAGGGTATCATAGTGAACGGTCACCAATGAGTCATAGAAAATTTACAGAGCATATGACTACAATGCTTGTATCAAACATCACATTAAAAAAAAATTTATATCATAAGGGTCATAATTCCTAAATCTGAACATCACCTTTTCAATCATCAAATTCAAAGACTAAAGCCAACATGTTATTTTGGCAAGAGACAATATTTTGAATAATCAGATCCTGAACATCTTTGAGATGTCTGAAGAGTAGTAAGTTACAGCAGAATTGCTCTGTGCCAACTACCTCAATATTTATAATTCATTCTGTGGAGGTGAAATCACTTGTTTTCCACCTTCTGTTTACACAGAGATGCATCCATTTTCTTTCTTTAATTTCAAGTTAGCACATTCATCTCACTGTTTCAAAGCAGTGGAAACACTTTTGACAAAGCCAATAAGCTATTTTAACAAACAGGTTTTAAACTAAACTTAAATGCATCTTTTGACAATGCATATAGTTTCAGACTGTGCAAGCTACCAAAGTTACAGCAACTTCAGGAGAAGTCTGACTTTAGTACTGGAAATTTCCCAAGGGCCACTGCAAAGTGATGAGACAGAGCTTGCCTATGGTCTTGATCCCAGCTGTAAATACTAGTCATAGACATGAGAGCATCAGAGACATAGGCTCGATGAGAACTTGCCTTAAGATTGAGTGGTTGCCCTCTGTCCTGTACAGCAATTAAGATGCATGACACCGAATCTATTTCTATGAAATAGCACTTGATTTGCAACTATCATCTTGAAATTATAGACAAGATCCTTTCCTGCACCTTAGCCATTTGTGTCTAGGACCAAAGACATCACTCAGGATGATAAATAGAATCCTCAGATGACTGACACAAATGCTTCTTTCTCTCAAAGATTTTGCTGCTGAAACACCAGTAAAAAGTAGTTGTGGCTTTGTAACCCCCCCACCCCCCGCCTTTCTTTTTAAAGTGTCTTTTATGTATGGTTGACTCACATAATGTAAATTCTCTTCCAAAACATCACAAGGAGGTAGGACCCTGTTACGCATAGCTGCATTAGGATCAGCAGAGAGAGGTAAACTATAAGTAATCTTATACTTTGAGGTGAAAGAAAATGTTGGTCACATCTATTTGCCAGGATTAATCTCCAGGTTCTTAAAGTTTTAAGTGTACGCAAAGTATCTTTAAGTGTATGGAAAAAATAACCCTAAAAGGCTGAAATAGAGTCTACCAAAGGGTAGACCTTCTCCCATATACTTACCACTTCACAAATATGCCTTTACAGCTCGCTCACAGAAAAGCACTTCCAGAAAGAAAATTGTAACTGTACAAAACCAAGGCAATGGTAGCAGTTGCCAGAATGCAGAAATTTTCAGCTTAAACAAACTTGTAACAAAACTACTTGTCTTTGTTGCAAGGTTAGAAATTCAAGGAAAACTAAACAACTTTCTGCAAATAAAAGACAAAGTACCACCAGATAAGTGAAATACTGATTTATGTTATTCACATGTTCATATCAAGGTGTGTGTAAAGTGTAGATGTTAAAAGAGGAAAAAAGGTATCTAGCTTCCAACAAAATAAACAGACAAGTAGTCAAATTTTTGTAAAATAAACCTCTAACTTTGTAAAAAAAAAATCAAAGAAAAATAACCCACAAAACACACATCTCATTGAAAAACTTTTATCAGAGTACAGTTTTTTCATTCAGAAGTCACTTTATAGCTGTAAGAAGCAGAGTGCCCACTCAAAACTAGGCAGATGACAGTTAAGATAAAAAAGTGGTGAATACATGCAAAAAAACAGCATTAAGAGCTATGATCAAATTGTTATTCTGAAAGATAAACTTGATCAGTCTAGGGTTCCAAATACCACATTCAGTTCTTCTGGCATGGCACACACTTTCTCCATAGTTTGTCAGAAATAACCTGGCACCTTATTTTTTAGGTTGTCGTTGCTTTAAGGCTTTTTATGCTTTAACATATGGAGAACATACTTCAGGATACAGCTTTAGGCTACAGCCAAGCCCATGATTACACAATACCAAATGAAGCAAACCTAATCTCCATCACTGCCTGCACTCTGCCACCCCATCTTGTGCCTCAGGAGCAACACTCCTCTGACTTCATGGTGTAGCAGTTCACAAGAGAAGTTAGCAAGACACCTAATTACATCTCTATTGAGTTTAGTCCTGATCATCTTAACTCTTTCACGTGGCTCACCAAATGGTCAGATGAGCACAGACAGTGGCACAAAAGAAACACTGGAGACAGGCAGCCAGCATCTTTCAGACAGCAAAGAGGGCACTAATCAAGGCAACTATTACTGCAAAGTTGCACCTGAAGCACAAAGCTTCCACTGAAATTGATGGGATACAGGGGGACTTTTAACCAGCAAATTACAGATCATGCCTACCTGAACTTGTTAGACACCTAATTGTCATTAATATTCTGTTTGTTATGTCTGTTGCCAATTCTGTTATTTGTAAAATAGGAACAATAGCATATCTGTATATATGCTACTCACTCTGATAGCAGAGAACACAAAATATTTAGGGTAAGATTTTAATTAATTGAACATAAAAAAAATTGCAGCACTATTAAGTGTTCATGTGTATGCATGTATAATACTACTTGCTGTAAACTGAGCCAGACTGATGAATAATACACTGCGTTGTTTGGGAGTTTTAGCCTAACCTGCCTGTAAATCCCTTCAGATTTTCAAGAGCTTGAAACAAACGCGGCTTGAAGAAAAGTGAAACTGGTCCTTAGGTGGATAGACTCACTGCTCTTACTCATCTTAGTTGTAAGGGCCCTATCTAAAGCTACATACAGAGCAGTGAATTATCGCATTGAACTAACCCCCCACTTCTTACATCCAAAATATGAAAAGAAACCATCCTACAAAGTGTCTATTTAAGATACAATTTCAACATTTTTCAACACTGCACTCCAGGTTTGCTTGTTATCAACACAGACACAGCTGTTAAATCTGCTTGGATGCAACTCCAGTAGAACCTATATACTTGTTAATGATGCCCTGAAATATTTTTAATTCAGAAAATGTTCTATTTTGAAGCACTCTCTTCCATTTACGTCACAGCATCATGTATCCTGCACTCACCATGAAGTCCTCTTTATCAGAAACTGTATCTTACACCTCTCAGATGTAAGCCATAGATATAAACACATTATAATTGCAAGTATATTCCCATGCCCATCAGATGACTGGTACTTTCTTAAAGCTCATCTTTACTTGCAGTTCCTCAGCTTCATTTAGAAAAAAAGTGACTCTGCAAGAGGGTGACAAAAAGTGGGTGACTATGCAAGCTAGTAATATTCATTCTAACTTCGAATTCTTCACTGGAGACCAAAGACTCCTGCATCTAAAGACCTGCTGACAGTGTTTTAGTTTTGTAACAGACTTACTGCTCCATGGTAAAAACCAACCAACCAATCAAAAAACAAAAAAACCCCCACAAAGTAAATAAAGATCACTGTAACAAAGCAAACTTCACTTAAAGATGCAAGACAGCTACTCTAAAATTGAGGACAAGTCAGCTTGAGCTGTCAGTCTTCCTTCGTGTGCTATTAGGTAATCAGCCAACACATATTTAATTCAATATCAGCAAAAAACCCCACAAAAAACCAAAACCAAACAAAAACAAAACAAAAAAACCACACCCCAAACAACAATGCAACTGGGAATGAAGAAGAAAGAGATCCTACTGCAGTACTATGATTTGAACTTATTAGCAATAAAACACAGGTACAAGTTATAGTTCAATATTAATTGCATTTTTATGCATTTACAATCTCATATACTTCGAGAAATGACACATGGGGATACTGGATTAAATTCAACAAGATTTTCCAACATGACTCATCTCTTCTGCCTGAATACGCCAGGAATTACCTTATCTATGAATTATTTTATAAACATCTTGCTTTAAACTAGCAAATTTTTTACAAGATTATTTACTTTATGCACGTAGGCATCATTATGAAAGTAAAAAATTAATAAAAACCACCTTTTGCACACTTTGATTCATTTCTTCAAGTATTTTCTTTTTCTACCATCTTTTTTGATCTCCTATTTTTACTGTAACTTCTCCAGATTGCTGCCATGCGATGCATGGAGAAAGTATTTTTAATACACATAGAAGTAAACATGCAGGTTTTTTTTAATATATATACAAACAAATATGTATGTGGGTGCATGCATATACACAAACGAGGAAAAATTATTTCCTTTTCTCTTGAGAAAATTGAGTAGAGTTTTTGATGTTTTCCAATTGGCACTGAAAGGAGAAGCATAGAAAAAGAAACAGAAATCACTGGCAGATGATCTGGTAGATCTATGCCAAACATGAGCTTGAGCAGGATGAACTCCATGGGTTTCTCACCTTATGATAATATTTATACACAATTTTTTCATAAGCCTTATTTTTGCCCCTGCCATTCCACGTAAAATTCACATTTGTTCACATGTTTGAACATACCACTGCAATAAAGAAGGTGTTTGAAAAATTCTGAGAAGGATTACTATTCTGCGTCGATACTCATTCAAGTTAGACTGTGCCAGTGTTACGGAATGCTGAATATATTTACTGTGACAAGTGATCTAATCCCAAAGCTAAATCTCTAGGGAATTATGATTTTGCCCATCTGTCCAGAACTAGAAACTAGATGATATGCTTATGCCACAATATTTCATTTTCCATGTGTTAGTCCGAGCATGTGACATGCCACAGAGAATTTAAAAGTTAGAGATAAGAAAAACACGCAATATAGCTGCAATCATGACACAAAACTCTTGTCATAATTTATTGCCAAAGTTGTTCACCATAATGTATACTGTAAGTGAAAAGACTCAACAAGGATACTATATAATAAATTCCAATGAAATTTCAATAAAGTTCAATGGTAATTTTTCTCCTGTTCTGGAAAAAAAGTAGCAGCTTTTAAAATTGCAATTAATATTTACAGATTCGTAATATATTTCAGTTGGAACTCAACTCAACCTGAGTTGAAAGCAGCTCTGTTTATGAATATTCTTTATTTCCAGTTAGAACATTTGAGGTAATCTCTCTCTCTTTTTTTTTTTTTACCCAGCCTGTTTAACTTAGGAGCATCTAACAAATCAAAAAATTAATTTTTTTACTTTAACTGACACCAGTTACAGACCTACCCCTAGCTGCCTTGGGAAACCACAAGGAAGGCAAACTGTTCTCACACCACCTGTCTGAACCCCAATTCCAAACAAATGGTTAAATTGTATGAGATTCCAGGAGCTAGGTTAAAACTTGACAGGATAATTTGCAGAGCACATGAGAATGTTCTTGAGATAAAAAACTAAAGAAGATTCAGTGCAAGTAGAGGAACAGTTGTATGCTTTGCACTTAACACATGTAACCTTAGAATCACACGGACATTAATATTCAAACAGTGGGGCTTGCAAAATATCTGAGGCCTTAAGCATCCCGCAGTGTTTCCGAGGCCTCACTAGAGATGTATACCCTTGGTATCAAGGTTATGAACATGCTGCTAATAGAACAAAACAGGATTATCTTGCGCATTCTCTTCCCATCAGACAAACATACACACAGGCATATTTGTAATCCTAGCACAATTGTCGAGGTCCTATATCAGCTAGTTTATCTTTCCCCAAATCTCAAACATTACCTAGTAGCAAGGAAACCAGTAGATTTATCTGGCATTGTGGTGTTCATCTCTAGATTCCTAAAATAAGTTTTCATATTCCTGAACTAGAACAAAAATATGAATATTATTCCCCCAAATACAGGTCCATTAGTATTTTATTGTGAAGATAAATACTGAATACTCTAACAGTCCAAAAGTGCTTCAGGTAATTCAGTTTTGAAGAAGGTCTTAATAATATATGTAGCAGCATTTTACCTGTAGTAGCAGTAATATTGATCTCACACCATTAAGGTTTGCATCATTTTTAAAACCCATTACCTTCCTGCATATTAGCTCTCACTAGCAGAAAAGACATCACTTTTGTTGTTAGCTTCTGGCAGACATCAACAGAAAAAGGTAATTCTACCTGCTAGAGTGTCTGCCTGACTGCTTGATAATGTCAATCAATAAGCAAAATCACTTTCTTACAGTTATCATAAAACAAACTGTTACAAATTCAAATATGAATGTTGTGTTTCTGTATTCAAAATATTAATAAGCTTCAAAATATTAATAAACCTCAAAATACTTACTCATACATTTACTAACATATACTTCATGCATATCAATATGCACTATAAATCCTCTACTTTTTATACTTTATAAAGTAACATGGCTAGATTACACCAGAATGGATTTACATTGATGGCCAGTGGGTACAGTAGGTCATCACAGACACTACTGAATCATAAGAGACCGACTTGTCAGGTTTCAGATAAAGCTGGCACTTGATGATGATAAATTATTTACCAAGTGCTCTTGTTGAACCATTAGGGAAATCCTTTCTTCTTCCTTCACCATCCATTCAGCTCAAGAGAACACTACATGCTTATCTTAAAGCAATATATAGCAAAAGAAAGCAAATTTTCAGAAAAGCAAACAACAAATGGGAGTAAATATGAGGGTATCATCTAGGGAAAATGCTGTGTTAGAAAATCAAAAGTGTTGGAATTTTCATCAGTAATATTAAAATTGTTCAGAATAATGTATCTTGTGAAAGGTTACAATTAGGAAAGCAAGGGGACCGGTTTGGTGTAAAAGTATTGAGAAGGCATATGTAAAAAAAAAAAAAAAAAAAATTTAGAGACACCGCTGTACTTCTAGTGTCAATGTTTTTCCTCTGAATTCCTGGGATTTCCTAGGAAAGCAGTTGTACCTTAGTTTCCAGACAAATTAGAAGATGGTTAGGTTGGAACAGTCAGCATTGCTTTCTTATACCATAGGATTTTGTGCCCTGCATACCCATTCTTCAAGAAGAGTCTTGTTCTACCCTATCAGCTTGCTACAGAAGTCTGAGCTGTGTATGTGGGTATCTAAAGACTCCCAAACCCCCAAGAAATTCAGCTCCACTATCCATTTTTCTGGGCATGCAGCTAAAACCCAAATTATCCAACTGTGAAACTTGTTTCTAGGTTTATGAGACATCTCTAGCAGTAACTATGGACCTCATAGGATTTGGGGCATCCTCAGTTCAAGCCCCTTGTCAAAATCTGGTATTAACAGAAATATTTAATCAAAAAATTATATAGGCTTTGCCCAAATACAGAAGATTATTTTGAAAGTGAATTGGTAATTACTTACTCTTCAAAGGCAAAACCCAATTTTAAATGGGCTACAAATTTTCCTCGCTATAGTAAAACTAGCACATCTCAAAGTCACAGCAGTAAACTTTTAAGCTACTTTGGGACAGGATGTACTCTAATCCACTAAAATCTGAAATATCTTGAAAGCAAACACTCATATAGCATACAGTATCCATTAGTGCATTAATACTACATGAACTCACCACAAACCTTTCCACCTACTAATATAATTGTTGATAATAGGGTGCTGAAAAATCAATAATATTTAAATGTCAAAAGAAAACCAATATCCATAATCTTTAAGAATAATTCAAATTTTAAAATAGATCAGTGATTCCATACTTCCTATGTATAGATTTCTAGGCAACCCATTCTTAAATTAGACCAGACGAGCATACAGTTTCACCTACCAACTTCCCAGGTGAAAGAACCCTATAAAACCCAAAACCATACAAATAAAAAAAAAAAAAAAAAAAAAAAAAAAAAAAAAAAAAAAAAACACCCAAAACCAAAACAGAGTATTTCAGCTGGGGCAAATCTGTTCTTGAACAAATCTGGAAGCTATGTAAACTTACACCAATATAGGATTCATCTCTGAAGAACAGCATGCCTACAGTATCTATATGTAGGTAGTTGTTTGGTTTCTAAGCACTAAAATATACACATTATTTACACTGAGTTTTTAACAAATACTCCAGTTGAATCTAAAAAGGAGGAGTAAACTCTAGTTACTAAAAATCACATATTAACCCTAGTTATTCTAAACTTTGAAGCCATATAAGAAAGAGGGAAAGGGATTTTAATATGTACTTGTTGACATTGTCTAGATACTTTGTCATGATAAACAACCACGATAATGATCAGGATTCTTGTATACAATCATACAGTTGTATACAGTTGCTGACGCAAGACTTTAGAAAACTTTAGTCCCTTAAAAATACAATTACAAAAATAAACGTGTACACACATCAACCCATTATTAACAACCTCTTTAAAATGTGCAAAGTTTAAAAACTGTTTTTACATATATACAGAACTATTTTTCCCATTAGATTTCAGTATACTGTAAGATTCTGCCCAGTGTTATAACCACCATGGAAGGCATTTTCAGATACTTGCTGAGGGACTGCTATCTTGTTTGGAACGCCAGAATTCACAATACAGGTGCACTTTCCACCCCAACATCCACTGAGACTTGGCAGCACCATACAACAGTGACAATATTATCCTAAACAGACAGTTCTAGAAAACAACAGAATTACTTATTAGCCTTTAATAAAATGCCTGACTATCTCTGTTCTGCTGTACGCATATGACTCCTGAGAAAGATCTTCCAGTCTTATGCATCAGCCCATACTGTAGCACACATCCAAGAGATAAAAGTTCTTCCAAGACGTTAAAAAGCAGAGTAAGAACTGTCATTTTAAAAATTCAGTCATAACTGAGTTCCTTATTGAAGGAACAGAAGTATTATAATTACCGAAAGTTCTTAGTTTTCATCTATTATCTTCACAGGTTTTTTCTGATGCTTACTCTAAACAGAAGGATAACCCTCAGAGAAAAATTATGTTCTTCCACAAGACCAGGAGTTACAGGAGCTCAGCCCTTACAGAGTACCTGATCCAAAGTCTTCTAAGTGTTGATGAATGCTTTTGTGGACTTCGATGACTTTTCCATCATGTCAGACCGTAATTAATATCACTTTCTAAGAAAAATACTTAGGTTGCTAGACATGCTTAAGTATAAGAAAATCAAAGCTCACTTGCACCAAAGGGATTACTTGCTTCCACTCTCTCAGAGGTCATAGACATTTTCAGCTTTAAGAACAAGGTACTCTGATTATCTGGGTCATTAAAGACATAGGGGATTTATATATATATACGTATATATGAAATTAACATACTTTAAGTTTGATATGATTTCTAGCATCTCATTTACACGGTAAGATGCTTGTGTTTGGAATTTCTGAATTTCTACCTCTTCCGTGGGAGAGGTAGACTTTGATAAGTTTTTAATTAAACTGATAATATCACTTTAACACCCAGAGCATAAAGGACACGAGTAATAAGCAGCTTTATAAGCTTGCTTGCTTTGTGGAAGAAGCTGCTTTTGTGAAAACCTTTGCCTTCTGATTGCTTCTGAACAACATTTAAAGAAGGTTAGACACCTCTGGCTTTAAGAAGTATTGTGTATTACCATTCCAACAACACAGTTTTGTTCCATATTTCAAAATGAGAAGGCAGTAAACCTCTCCTACTGAACCAAATAGCTCTGCATTTCATGCTCTCTACTCCTCTCAGACAGTGAGCTTTACCTGTGCTATAAAATTACATTTCTACTTAACTACATTGTACTTGCAGTTTGACTAGTACAGTTATTTAGAAAACACTGCTAAAATCCTAAGACAGGGACAACTTTCAAACAGGTGGGTTCCAATCTGGCCCACAAACACTAAAATTAGACAGTATATTACCTGTGGAATATTCTACATGCAATTAAGGAAGAAAGCAATCAAGCAGGTTTCAAAGACACAAAGATCCTTAACTGTGGATAAAGCATCTCCAACAGAAGCTGAACATTCTGAGCTTTTGAACACCTCTGGCAAAATGACCAAATAACTACAAAGGCCAAAAACTGGCAAGATTCTGTCACGTCTACCTGCATGGAAATTTACTAAATTGAACAGTAGAACTGTTTCCTATATGGGAACGGATTATCAACCAAAATTAGTAAAATGCCAGAATCAAGACTTCAGTTGCCACATTAATGTCTTCTGAGAATTCCATCAAATTATCTTCCCTGAAGAGAATACAGAAAACCTCAGCTGGCATAGAAAAGCAGATCAATCAAAAGGCACATTGCTGAACATTTTGCGCAAGGTCTCCATGTCTTTACCTGATTGTCAGAAAAGCTGATTCTTATCAGATATGCTGGAAGTTACTAGATGTTTCCAAAAATTAGACAGCAGCAGCAGGAGACACAGGAATTCGGTCAAAGTCAGGCTGTTTAATAGTAGGCAGATACCCATTCTTCAATCCAGTCTTAAATCTGCACGGCTTACCACAGAAAGTCCACTGACAACAACATGATTCTATGCAGGAACAAACAACAATTTTTTTAAAGTGAGCCGCAGTGCAGAAATGATGAATACCATGATTCTGTCCTTGCTTGAATGAAATAATTAAGCAATTCTCAACATTGTCTTAAAACATTATTTCAATGCTTGCCAAGCATGAGTTTGCCTTTGCGTTACTGTACAACAACAGTTCCAACACAATGAAAATCTGACAGACAGAAGGACAAGATCATGCCCTTCACACCTAGAAAGGAAGTCACCGTTGTTTATGTATTTTCCCTTGGATCTCTATTTTTACGGCAGATTTCCACTACCTTTGCATTTCAGAGGAAGTATCTTATGACTAAACAACTGAGTGCTTGATTTTTATAAGTAATTTAACTCCTGTTATTTCTTGAGCATCACTAAATTGATAGATTAAGAAAACTGAAATTATAATTAAGAACTGGTTCAAAAGGTACTTCACCAAATATATATATTATTGGGGGGGTGGGGTGGAACTTTTCCACAGTGGGAACATACCAATTCTAACCTCAAAGAAGAAAACTAGTCTGATACCTGACCAGTAACAAAAACACAAGATGAATTCTAAACATTAAATAATTTTACAGAAGTGGATTCAATGTATATTTTTTTAACTTTCAGTTATGCTATTTTTCCTCTGAGAATTCGTATAACATGACTATTAACTGGAAGAGTCTAAGAAACATCCCTGCACAGAGTTTTCTTGTTCCACATCAAAACAAAAACTAAACCTTTTCTGTTTCTTCTAATGGAACAAGTGTAGCCTATATAAGCTCCAGAGTCACAGTCTTGCTGTGTATTTGAGTATCAAGGCTACCACAGTAAGAACATGGATCTTACTTAACTTCATCCTACATTTGAAAATCTTCCTGTAAAGCTAGGGCAAACTTAGCAATAGCTCTTCACTTGTATTTATCTTTGAAAACTTCTATTTCTATTTCAGGCTGTGAGAAGCACTTATGTGCTTTAAAGCTCAACTTCTCCAACTCTAACCAGGTCCAATAAGAGGTATTACAAGCTTCGGTCACCTCTACTTCCTTAGAGCCAATAGCAAACTTTCATCCCATACAGGCCTTCAAAATTATTTGAAAATCTCAAAGAATTGACTTAAAATTTCACTCATCAGATCATTACCAGCAAGCGTGTACTTTGTTCTTCTCTTTAGCTGGTACAGAAACAGGAAAGTTTTCTCACTAATATTGTTGAAATATATAATAATTTGGCTACCTTTTTCCCACTCCCAGGTGAAATACTCCTCTGAAATAAGGCATCTGAGGTGCACAGGCTGCATGGTCTGACCATGGTCATCACAGAGATAGAATACTTTGCTGTATATTTGACCATATGGAGCTTTTTTAATGTTTTGTTTCCTTAAGCTCTGTTGAACGGATTTCATACTGCAGTCATCACCTCTATTACAGTCATCTCAGATCAGTGATAACATCTAATATTGGTAATTTACTGAGGTAAAAAACCCAGAGATAATCTGCCTCTGTATTTGATGTTACCAGATTTGAAAAGCTGAGTAACGGGATGGATGGGACTTTGATTGATTGATCATTGAAGAGATATGTATATTTATAGTACATGTTCTTTTAAGAAGTGTGAGTGAGCCACAAATAAGATGCCTGCCTTATTTATCATATCTAGCATTTGTACTAGGGGTACATAGTACATGTACATAGAACAACATGCTACTACTGTTTGTACTATGGTACTTGTTTAGTTTCCCAAAAAGCATCTTCAGAAACTGGCAATCGTCAGCATTTCTTTCAATGAACAAAAGTTAAGAGTTCCAAACCTTTATCTCCCTCCAGGCTCTGACTAACTACACACTACTGCAATTAATACATCCTCTTACACAAAACGTCTCTTACTAAATTCTCTTACTCATTCTCTTACTAAAACTTCTGCACAGAAATGACCCTGAATTTAATATATTTGGGCAGCACTTTTGTTTCATGTGACCAGAATATTATAATCACACGATCACATGAAACAAACGTTTCCCACATTGAATAGGGACCTCTCCCTATTGAGCAATTTATTTTTTTCATACAGGAGGAATGTATCTATATCTTAAGCAACCAAGAGTCAAATTCTCAAAGATGAGCTGATCACCATAACAGTTTTTACACTGCTAAAACATAACAAATGCTTATAACTCAACAAGTGACAGGCCTGAAATAGAACACTAAATCTGTCAAAATTTTGGCAAGTTTTAATCTGTTCCCATAATTTCTTTTTTCATAAAAAAAATTCTGTGATAAAAAAGAAATTACAGAGAGGCTACAGAAAGCAACTCTCCAAACAAACACAGGAAACCAAATATACTTCAAAAGACTGGCATACTAATTTAGCTGTTGGAATCCCATTAATCTTGTACTAACTCCTAACTAGAGTGGAAGCATACAAGAAAAATTCTGCATCCTGGTTTCAAAAAAAATAAGAGTAGGTGTACCCGTATGTGCCCATATTCACAACAAGGCTGCAAATGTTTTAGATGTCAAGGTTTCCCCCACACCCAGCTTTTTTCTTTCTTTTTTTTTTTTTTTATTGTTGTAGAAGTGTTCTTGGGGGCCTAAAAATATAAGCTAGGAAACAGTTCATCTGGTATTGAAAATATGCTACAAATGTAGCCCAAATTCAAACTATTTCTGTGCTGCATATAACAAACACTGTGAAAGCTTTAAGCTGCTCTTGTTTTATTTAATTTTATTTTCCGCTTTCAGTAAGAAGTCTGATCCAAATAACATGAGGATGATTGAATGGAGATTCTTAAAAGACTGTTGCTATGAGATACTCAGCCAAACTCTCTCAGCACTGGAGAAGTGGATTGTTTGGATAAACACAAAGAAACTGATGTTATAATTTGAAGAATTATTTATATAAAAAAGTCAAGTTGTCTATGTTGTCTGTCAGTGTACTACAGTGCGACATGGCACACAAGAGTATGATGACCCTCATATTTAAAACCTAAATCCAAGGTGATAATTACTGTAATATTACCAAGCTACTGTTTTCTACTTTGACTTCCTACTATCAACTATTCCATTTACTTCTTACACTTCCCCAAGATGCTTGCTTTTGTGAGGTTGTTTCATACATCGGTTTCAAAAATTAGCAGTTTTGGTTTTTTTCTGGTGTTTGTTTAGAAATTCACAAGAAAGTAGATCAAGGCAATCTGCAAAGCAAGATAGTCAAGAATTCTGTCTTTCCTTTTTCTTTTTTTAACTCTCAACTAGCATTGACAATCAATTTTTTGCCCTTCAGAAAAAGACAGTTGCTTTAGTAACAGAAAACAAAGGACAAACTAACCAATAAATATGTTTTAATGAACTATTTATTTTAAAACAAAAGACTTTGTAATCTATACTTATGTTACTACAGAATATAAAACCACTAAATGCACGCGGAGTGGTAATGCATGTGGCAGAAAGAATCTTTCCTAGGCTGAAACTCCTAAATTCTGAACCCTGATCTTAAGCCAACTATTATGAAAGCCTAAGATAGTTTCTCTTGTAAACAAAAGCGTGGATCTGAATACAAGATGAATTTCAGATTTCTGGCCTCATTTATGACCTCAGCTATCAGTCTTTAGAATAACGTTGCCAGCAATTTATCCATATTTTACAGAGGCATCCAAACTTCAGAAACACTTACCTGATATTTGTTCAATATTACTTTAAATATTGCTATGCATCCCTGAAAAAAAGTGGACATAGTAACATGAAATTCATCCAGACACATCCAAATAGCTCAGAAGAACCCATAAAATAGACTTGACTACATTACATTTGAATTTTGATAAAGGTACCGCAGTTTTCCACAGCTTCCTACACTAATAGAATGTTGTTCTAAGGGAGTAATGTTAACAAAGCTGTGAAGACTCCAGGAAAAAAGTTTTATAAATACATATTTACGTATACATTTTATAAATGCAGGTAGATTTTTTTCATTTTCTGTTTCAGCAGAGTTTTCTTTTTCCTATCAATGGAGACAACGCCATAGTACTTTTAGAAATGCCCAAGGAGAAATCATTAGTTGTTTAACATTACACAAGAAAATTACCTCCTGCACTTTACCCCTACATGAACGGAGAGGTAAGTCATGGAGAGATTCAGAGAGGTTAAGATAGAGCTTTAGAACTGTGATTCTTATATTTAGTGGACAAAAATATGAGTACAAAGTAGTAAGCTAGAAAACAAACATACCAAAAAAACCCCAGCCAACGAAGGAAGCATACAAAGCGAAGGACTATACTAAAGGTCCCTCCACACTCGCATTAGAACTCTTTCATTCCTTTCCACAGTAACCCTGCAAAATATCTAAAACTGAGAGGTCTGTTTTTCTGTAATACTTTTGTTTACCTATTGTTGGAAAAGGAACCATGACTTGGATAGAAGGAGATATATAGCATGCAAAATAAACGCGAACCACTTCAAATATATAAGTGTGGGTGATACTTTTGTCCTGCAGATGAGTTATCTGAGAGTGCTATGCAAAGGTAAGAATTCTTAAGACATCTTCTGATATGCATGAACACCAAACAGGGATTGAGGATACAGAGAAGAGGTCATCCAGGATTCTTCATGAAAGAAAAACATGGGTGAGCTGAGTTGTGGGGTTCTTGTCATTTGTAGGTTTGGGGGTTTTTTTTCAGAAGCTGGATAACTCCTAAAGATCCCAACATCACTGACTTTACATGCTTTTGTGCATAAAGCCCTTTCTCAAGTCACTCAATTCTGACAATACCATCATGCCAATAATCCATATCTAGTACGAAGATTTCAATAACAGTGAAATAAGAACTATAAGTTGTTTTGGTAGGGCATTTCTTTGCCTACAAGCACATATTTTTCAATGTACAACACACTTGACTGCCAGTATTTTGTGCAGACTGTGTATTTATAACTTTCAGAATTACTGTACTATTCATTGGATGCTTGTCTATGCCAAACCAGAGTAAAAGTGATCTTAACTAAGCAGTAGCATTATTAATGCATGACATTTCAACTTATTTTTTTTTTTTAATCAATTTGATGTACAGTGCATTTTTGGTATTCAGTAAATTATTAGCTGAATAATTTATTCATGGGCAACAAAAATTTGTGTCTAAGAGCTCGTTTATAAGACTATAGGGCTTTCTTCATTAGTCAGTGTAGAAAATGTGCAGCTAATAAGAGTGAGAATATCACATATTTAGGGGAAGATATTTTAGACTAGTCTCATACAGAAGACAGGCTTAAAAAAACCTCAAACAACTCACTTCCCACTTCCCTCTTTCTCCCAATCACTATTTAATCTACAGGCCAATTTTTTTTAAGGTGGCAATATCAAGTAAACAGTCACTTAAGTTTCATAGAAAATAGGGTAGGCCGATAGATTATCCAAACCCTTCTTAAGGGACAAAATAATACAAGAAAATCTACCTAAGAAAGTCTACAAGAAAAGCTTTGCACAAGGATACTCATAATTAAGTATCTGGCAATTCTGCAAGACAAACCCATACAACTCCTCTAGTACTAGTGTTTGCAGGATTATTTGCAAGTATTCTTACCTTCATTACAAAAAATGCAGTAACATAAGTGCTGAGTATATTAAAAGAGATGGATAGATGTGTTTTGACACGCAGCTTGACATAGGGTTATAAAACCATAAATTTAGTGGTAAGTAGGGCCTGCAGAAAGGACTGATGTTTACACTGGTAAAACTCCAGGAGTAAGTTTTTGAGGCTTAGTATTTAGATTTCAGTATAAGTATCCTTTAATTTCCCAGAGGAGGACAATAAAATGTTTTCATGCTTTAGAATCTTCAGTAACAATCAGCTAATGTGAACACCTAAAGTTGGGTCAACTGACTTTATTACTGAAGCTCTAGGGCCTACCTACAACTTGCTACATTTTCACTGACAGCCTTGGGGAGACACTGAGTAGTGGTGAATTTCTCTGAAGGTCAGGCAGTTTGTCTATGCACCATGGGGACTGTAACTACCCAATTTACCTCACCCCCTGTGCCATCCATCAGCTCACCAAGCTAAAACTAGATGTGGCAATGAGACTGTCCACTGACCACAGTTACCACTTATTTATGACAATTTCATTTTACAAACATAAACCTTATACAGATGGTAGATACCCGTGTATCAATCGCTTCTCACACCTCAGGTCTGAAGAATAGCTCTCCTTGAAAAAAAGAAAACAAACTCTACCTTTTTCCTTTGAATAAAACTAATGAGGAAAAAAAAAAAAAAAAAAAAAAAAAACAATCTCAAACAGAAATGGAACAGTTGTTCCATTCCAACCACCCAACAAAATCTAGTGATTCCCTTCGCAGAAAACTCTGAGCATTGTACTGAAATTTAATCATGTGTAAGACCAGACTTGTCGAACAGTTGTTCCATTCCAACCACCCAACAAAATCTAGTGATTCCCTTCGCAGAAAACTCTGAGCATTGTACTGAAATTTAATCATGTGTAAGACCAGACTTGTCAGAAATCTATTGAACAAAGTTGAAAGTAAGAACCTGCCTCCCTAATCCAAGCTGCATTAGGTCTGTGCTGAGTCCCAAAGGGGATAATTAGGTTTGAAAGTCTAATCATCCACTGTAATAGAACAGCCTTTGTTCTCACCAAGCAGGCCTTGTTTCAGTTCAGCATCTGAGAAATGGGAATATCTGATGTCAATAATCAATTGACCTAAAGAAAACATTATGTGCTTCAAGAACTTCAGAGGTTTTGAAAACAGAGTTCTCCTCCCCTCTCCCTGTGCCAAATACAGCTATTTATGAAGAATATTTAAGATTGATTCTTCAAATTCTAATGATTCAAAGATATCACACAACGAATTACAGATATAAAGTATAGATGACACAGCCTCTCCTTGTGTAATATATTGACAGAAATTAATATGGCTAGATCTGCTGTAAAATTTAATTTAAACTGTGTGTAAATTCTAGTCTACAGTTCTCAGGTATCAAAAATTGAAGAGGTGTATGAACATTTATGCTACCACCCTTGATACCTCACAGTCTGACCAATTTAGTTGGAATGCCAGGAAAAACCAGGAAAACATTTTAATCAAATAAAAGATTTCTCTCTTGACTCAGACTCCCATACTTCTGCAGGAGAACATCTGCTGGACAGAAACATGTGCATGTGCACTTTGCTTCATGCAAATGATATGCTACACAAATCATACGTACATAAGCACTAAGTCCAACATGTCCCATGCATTTTGTTTTGCAACACGTGCACAATTGATCTCGTGAATTCAGAAAGCATAGAGTTCTTGTGCTCAGTCCAAAGCTGTGAACAGGCTTCCTGAATGTCTCTTAGTTTAGCAGGAAAGACTGCACACTATTTATATATACACACACCTGAAAACTCTAGACACTCCTTGACCAACATGCCTGGAAGGAAAGGATCAGTTGCATGTGGAATTCATACACATTATTGATGGGGACAAGATTTTTTAAAATAGTAAATGATGAGGGTATTTTTTTAATCTTCAAATTACTCAAATTTTAACAGTCATCTTAACTGTTCCTTCAACAAACCAAATTCTTTTGTAATGAATGTGGCCCACAAAATCTATAGCAAAAGGCTGAACTGGAAGTAAGTGTTGGTCAAAGTCGTTTTATTTAAATGGTTTCTCTACTTCTGTAAGCAAGTTTCTCTATTTCTGTAAGCAAGTTGTTCACTGCTGTAAGAAACGTATTGTACATGGATTTTATAGGAATTCTTTGAAGCCAATGTGTTCTTAAAAGCATGATTTCACCCACCTTTGTATAAATGAAAATATGTTTATCTGCCGAGGAAATTTCTTTCTCTCATTAAATGAAAATTTTAAAACAAATAAAAGTAATTTTTGTAATGCATTATATCACTCCTAAATTTCTGCACTTACACTACAACAATGGATTTTATGCTAAATACTCAAAAGGCGGGGAACCCACTCATAATGAGCAGAAAAGGCCTTCAATAAAGAGCTGGAAAGCAATGACCTGAAGTTTTAGGTGCATTTTTTCCTTCTAAATTCTTAATAATACTTTTTCTTCCAACACATTGGTTTCAACACAGCTACTATTCATCAACGGCACACATCAAGTATCACATTACCAAGAGTTACTAGTAGATAATTTTAGCCAGCTCAGGTTGCATTGTGAAAAAAACATTAAATGGTATTGTGGTGACAGACATTATTATAGAAAAGTCCCATTTTAATTTTAAGACACCAGAGAATAACTACCTTTTAATTTACAGAACAATCTAAGTCAGCACCCTCCCTACTGACAACAAAACACTTTGAGAGAGATCTGCCCTCATGTTTGAAGTCTCTGCGTTCTAGAGCTTTCTTTTCCTGAGAAACATAGTCTTTAACCAAACTGATTTTCTTGCAACAAAGGGGTGTAATCCACATAACGGAAATCCAGACCTTGATCTAAAAGCATCACAATAGTAAGATGAATTTCGAAAAATAATGTGATTCACACTATAAATTCTAGATCTGATGCTGAAATCTGCATCATTCAGGTGTCTGGCTCTGCTGCTTTTTTTTCAATTGCATCAGCTTGCTTTGTTTACATGAAGTTTTCATTTTCTCAAACAATTCAGACAGTCTTTGTATCTCAATAAACAGAAGACATTTTCATTGAATAGAAAGGTAAACTGAGAAACACATTTTAGCACCGATCACTAGCAATTATAGAAGCCATTATCTGGTTTTTCACTAAGATGTCTTTTGCCTACTTAATGCTACTTTAGATCGTTAATAACACTGCAAGTTGATTGTGGCAAATAACTGCTACTATACGCTATCAAACCAAACCCAAAGTAATCCATGAAAATATTTAGAAATTCCCTGCTGCTTCTGAACTACTTGACATACTCTGTAAATCACTATTTCTCAGTCCAAGAAATAGTTATGCACCCAGTAGCTCCTACCCTACTTCCAGCTACCTCTAACCCACAAGTCTGACAACACTTCCCAGTTCTGCTGTGAATGTGCACAGCTGGCTGACTTGATGTGCCAGAGTTTTTGCTTTGTTCTCCAGAGGTAGAAGATCGCATGCATGGGCCAGAATGAATCACAGCAGATCCATACGCTAGACAAGAAGGGACCCAAAAAAATCAATGAAAGTTACACAACATAACATACCTTCTCTGCACTTTATATTGTACCAATTTTGCATTTGGTCTGTCACCAAGTTACTACGCAAAATTAGTGATTCACAACTGTTATGCTAAGATCAGGTTGCTTGACTGAAAGATTCTGAAAAGTAGCCCCACTGCAGACAGCAAACCAAACCTATGTTTCTCAGATTAGGACATTTCCAAAACAATACAAATGGTAACAAACATTTGCTTATAAATCAGTTTCAACCCATGGATAGCCATGAATCGTCTCCTTCCATTCACTTTCACAATGGCAAAGATAGGCACAAAGTATGCAAACACGTACACGACTTTCAACAAACTGAGCTTGGGTATCAGCGTGCATATCACCTGTTATTTCACTCCAAGGAGTGTGAACTCTATGCTACACGGAATTTACAGCTTTAAGTACTAAAATGCACTTTGGAACTGGAATTAGATCAAAATAGGCAATATCTCCTAGCCAATAATACAGTGCATTATATATTATACTTATCAGCACATCTACTTCACTACTTCAGAAATAATGAAAACATTTCTCAAAAAGTCCAATGATAATAGTCAAGTTCTCACATTCCACTGCATTTACTCAGAGGAAAGTTCATCACTCCTACCTCAATAACCTAAAAGGGATTACCTCTGCCAACAAGGATGTTCCTCTGTACAATCAGAACACATTTTTTAAAATGCCAACCAATCAGCACATGAGAATTTTTTTAGAGCAGTATTTCTTTCATCACCACTTTCTAAAACTCAGATGCCACCTCCTCCCCTTTTTACTAAACTTGTAATCAAAAGAAAACTTGGACAGAACATATCAGAGAGCCCACACTGGAGAAACATAAACCATGCTAACACATCTATCATCAAAATATCATCATAAGGAAAATAAATATTTTCAGATCCTTCAATCTAGAGCTGAACATACTTCATTTGGCCTTCCAAATGCCCTCAAGTGAAAATAAACAAATACTACAGTACTCAGTTCATCAGCATGGGGCTGGGGAAAACCGCACTTGCCAGAGGACCTGCCAGAAAAATTCACTCTTGACTCTGGAGTTTTTCTCTCAGATACATTTCAAAGATGAGCCTAGAAACTAAAAAGAGAAATCTGGATGCCAAAACCACTAACTCAATAGAAAAGACAGTGAAGCTTCAAGATCGGTTTCAGAAAACTGCAAAGTGACTGTACCCTATTCTAGCTAATCGATGAATATTATTAATATTTCCTTACCTACTCACATCCCTCCAGGCAGGTCCCCACTTCCTGGATTGCTGGTGCTGATTCCATAACTTCCTTAACAGCAGCAAGCTTTGTCCATTACCCTCTGGGTCCACAGGCAGTTCCTCTTGAACTAGCTTTGGCCTGGCTGGCTGGATCTCTCTCTCTGCCTGGGAAGCTTCAGCAGCACTGTTCCTACCACAACCTGCAGTCTCTTGAAGCTTCCGTTTCTTGAGAGTGCCTGCTCAGCAGCTCCCTCGGCAGACAATCTCTCCTTTCCTCCAGGAGGTTCCTGTCAGCAGTCACTTCAAAAGAACGTAACCTAACACAGAGGAAAAGAAAAATGAAACAAACCCCAAATACTTCTGTCACAGTCTTTCATTTTAAGTACTTTTTCTTATAGTTTTGAAAAAGCAAAATTGTTCTGTTGCTTACAGCATCTTATAAAAGTTTTGTTGGGAAGAACAAAGAGGAACTAGGAAAACACAAAGGAAACTCAAGGAATGAGCTCCCCCATCCCAGTAAAAAAGTAAGAAAAGAAAAATCTGTTCCAAAAGTATTTCTCCAGAACATAGAAAAAAAATTCATCCAGCTCAAACATTTAAGATTACTGAATCGGTAAAGCTTTGTAGTATATCACTTAAATTCCTTCTCCGGTTCATAAAAGCTGGAACGTTACCGAACATATGAAAGAATGCCATGTAAAAGTGAATCCCCCAACATGTAGGAGCTCACCCCAGACACTCATATCTCACAGAAGGACAGAAACTATTACACAAAATTATTTCATTTTTTCTTTTCTCAATGCACAATTTCTGCATCATCTGTTTGATCCCGTATCTATCTCTTCCCTACAGATAAAAAATACAGTGTAGGACATAGGAAGTCACTCTTTAGAACACAGTCATTCACTTCAGCAGGTCCTAAGGTGACATCATTTGCATTTTTCCACAGATGGAGCAGTGGAAGTGAACAATGTCTTTAGACTCCCTCTTCAGGAAAATGTGGCAAGGCTGATGAAAATTAAACCTTTGAGGCCAAAGTGAAACTGCTCACCAGTAAAACCCACAACCTTAGAACTGCTTTGTTAGCCTGCGGACACTGCTGAAGTGTGTACCTTCATGGAGCTCCAGGTTATTTCCAGTTCATATACATCCCACTGCAAGTGATTTTTAGTAATAATATAAGCTACAACAAACATTACCCATTCCACATACTGTTATTTTAAAATTTCATAAAATAAATCTAATCTTGAAAAGCATTACAATGATTAATTTAATATTTTGTGTTCTTGAGCCTACATGAAAAAGAACTTTTTTTTGGCATTTGTATATAACATAGCCCTTGATCTATTTATTTTTCTAATACATAAGAATTCTCCTCCCTCTCCTCAAAAAAAAAAAAAAAAAAAAGGAAAAAGTAATGAAGCATTCCTTTCCTTCCATAATTACTAAATCATAAAAATCCTCCCCCCCCCCCTCAAAAAAAAAAAAAAAAAAAGGAAAATACGTAATGAAGCATTCCTTTCCTTCCATAAAATAAATACTAGGACTGAGCTACTATACGTTTCACCTGTTAATCATGAAGAAAGTAAATATAGAGCAGTTAATATCTGGGACATCTATCTCGGGGAAAAAAGAAAAGAGAAAGAAAGCAGGATTATATCAGAAGTTAGATATGAACCAAAATTCACAAGTGATTCTCTAAAAACGGATAGGGCTTACTTCCCTAGCATAAAAAATACATATACTGGGAGTTACACAGCATTGAAATATTTAATGCTGTTGAATGGAAATGAGAAAGATACTGCTTTAAAGTACTTCATCTTCTATAAGAGTTTTTCTTTTTACTCTATTTTAAAAAGAACTACTTCAATGTTTCAATAAGCAGAAAATATTTTTAATAGAAAACAAGAGTCTATGTTTCAATAACTTTTAAGAAGAGGTTAAAGAGTACCAAATTTTCTTTTTGAGTACACACACAAAAAAAAAAAAACAGAAGTTGCCGTGGATACGAAACAAAAACATATTCCTCCCTACCCCCTCCAGCTAAAACACAAGTGGTTTAGATGATTACAAAAAAACCCAAACAAACACGATGTGTATTAACAATGTAACTGCTCTGTAAATGTTCACTAACAGGAGGCAAATGTCCAAGTGTCTTGGTTTCACCGCTCAGTGATGACTTGAATTAGCATCCCCAAAGATGCGGACGGGCTACTTTATGAACAGCCACGCATGCTATTTCTCCACTAGTGAATGACGTGAACTGCAAGGTGGTCAGTTTTGGCTAAACTTTACATTCCTTAAACTGCTAGCTGAAATACTAACTAAAATAAGAAACATTCTGTTAACCTTTAGATGGAAGGAGGAAGGAGAAAGGAATAGAAAACAGAGGCGGTAGGGTGTTATGAAAACCTAACTGAATATTGAAGCTATTGATTTATTTTTTGCTGTGACCCTTCAATCTATGGTTTTATCAGTTTACCCTGCTTTAAATTAAACTGACAGCATAGCACTGAAAATGAGTCACTGAAAGCGGTAAAACTTTGACCTCATAAATCTCAAATAAGGACAACAGGCTCCATGCCTAGTAGAATCAGCTATGGAAATGTTGGTATGGGCAGAATTTTAATTAGAAAATTGTCTGTACAGAGCAACTCAGTGTGTAAAAGCTTGCTTAAACTTCACAGAATTTATCAGAACTGTGGCTGATTCACAGATTCTGGCAGCTGAAGATAGAACCCAGCCCACAACAAGGAGCACACATGCCTCTAAGTCATTCAAGAGAGCTCTACTTCATCCTACATTAACTCTATCCATGAACATGACAGTAGAGGTAGACTTGAGGTCCAGTACAGAGCTGCCAGATAGCCCCATGCTAGCCAACATGCTGTGCAACAGGGATTGCACCCTCTGAACATGCCTTACAGTTTTGTACAAATCCATACACTTCGGATATCTTGGAGCTTAAACAAAAGTTTGTTTAAATATTCTTAAAACAGAAAGGTCAGTCAAATGCCAGTGAGAAAAACCACTGAAATTAAGATGGCTCCATGCACTTTAATTTAGTGCACCTGAGTTCATGGAAATAAATTGCACCTGCATTTATGAGTCTGAGGTGAATTTCCTTCAAACTAGTAAAATGAAAAAAATTACCTTGAGAAAACATACCAAACAAAAAGAAATGAGATAAAATGCAAAAACCACTTTGAGAAAACACCTCTCATACACTCAATCACATTGTTAGGGCCAAGGAGGATGAACAGCTAAACTTAATTTATTTAGGAAACCAACCTACAGTTGGTTAGCAACCCTGCAATTGGACACTTGAGAGTTACCAGTTAACACTCTTCTTGTTAAGCACTTTATTTTGTAACCTTGAAAAGGAATTAATAAACTTCGCATTTTTCCCCCCTTAGAAAGAGATTGACCCCATCAGTTTCTCAATAGTTGCCTGTCTTCCTCGGGGATGAGCACAGGAGAAGCTGCAGCACAGCTGCTCTTTGGAGGCTGCCCCTGGCAACCAGGTGTGTGTGTGACTGATCTTAGAACAGGAGGTAACAGACACTCCCAACCATAGAGTATTGTCACACCAAGGAAACTAAAGCTGCGGGAACAGCAATTCTTATCTTCTTTCCAGGTAAACTTCATAGCAGCCATCTTCCCAGAGCACTAGTGGCCCAAAGGGGTAAGCCACAGTCAATTCTGCAGTTCCCGAGTGGGAGAAACTGTGCAGGATTCGCAAGGCAGAGAAAACAAAGGCAAGTAAACTGTATGTCTGCTGGATCACCAGCCAGCCAAGGGCCTTGAAAAACCAAAGCATTCACTGCCTGCACAGCAAGAACCAACACCAGCTGCTTCCTCTCTGTCCCTCAGAGTTTCCAGAACATTCTCAGTGCTAGGCAGGCTTCTTCTCAGAGACACCCACCATGCAGAGCCCCCACAGCATTCAGCACATCCCACTCGGGCTGAGGGTGCACAGTGTTTTTTGACTGGTGCATTCGCAGAATCATTTGGGTTGGGAGAGACCTTTAAGATCATCAGGTCCAACCATTAACCCAGCACTGCCAGGTCACCACTAACCATGTCCCTCAGCACCGCATCTACCTGTCTTTTAACCTGTCTTTACCTCCAAGGATAGTGGCTCCACACTGCCCTGGGCAGCCTGTTCCAGGGCTTCATAACCCTTTTGGTGTAGGAATTTTCCCTAATAGCCAACCTAAACATCCCGTGGTGCAACTTGAGGCCATTTCCTCTTGTCCCGTCGCTTTACTTGGGAGACCAACACCCACCTTGCTACAAGCTCTTTTTAGGTAGCTGTCGAGAGCTAAGGTCTCCCCCTCACCTCCTTTTCTCCAGACTAAACAAGCCCAGTTCCCTCAGCCGCTCCTCACAGGTGCTCCAGACCGTTCCCCAGCTTCGTTGCTCTTCTCTGGACGCGTTCAGCGCCTCAGTGCCCGCGCAGCGGACACAGCACTCCAGGCGCAGCCCCTCCAGCGCTCA
>NW_010425367.1:0-344 GCF_000710305.1 Buceros rhinoceros silvestris
CCATGATGTCGCAGTAGCGGTACGGTGGATTCACGGACGTCTGGGGGTAGTCGACATGCTTCCGTAGAAAATCCTGATAGGTCTGACAGGACACCGATCATGCCAGTGCCGCCAGCACCAGGGTCATGCATAGGGCCCAGTATGCCATGGTGACCTGTGGAAAGTGGGGTCTGGACCTTCTGGAATTTGGAGACCACAATTGCAAACCCCAATCTGGATGTTTGACTCCTCTATAAATTCCCCATCTCAGACACCCAGGTCCCTTACAAATCCCCTCTAAATGCAAGGGGAACACACCCGCCACCCCACCCCATTGCACTCCCCACACCACAGACACCTGCTCC
>NW_010425368.1:0-869 GCF_000710305.1 Buceros rhinoceros silvestris
TCCCGCGGCCAGGTACCTCGGGTCTGGTCCTCCTCCACTCGCTGCTCCTTGCCAGTGTTGCAGGGGTTGGTCTTCAGCCTCTTGGTGGGGGGGTACTGCTCGAGGGACAGCACCTCCTCCGTCCCATCCCTCAGGGCCCCGTTCTCTGCAAGGGGAAGGCGGCTCCCTGGGGACAAGCCTCGGGCCCCAGGGGACATGGGCCCCTGCCAGGTCCCCCTCCAGCCAAAAGCAGAGCCCCAGCTGCCCAGCCGGGCTCCCCCCGCACGGCTGGAGGCTCGGCCAGGTCACTGACTTCAAAGCAAGGGCTTGGAGGTGCCGTACTCTGGCTTTGTGCAGGGGTGCTCTGGGGGACCCCAGTGAGCAGCGAGGAGCCCCAGGGCCACCTCAGCCAGCTGGCAGAGGAAACTGTGCTCAGACGGGGCCGACTGCAGTGACCGGCAGCTGCTGACCACGCCAGTGCCAACTCCCACTCGTGCCACCACCTCCCCTGAGCCTTTGGGCGGCCGCAGCCCCTTGAAGCCCAAGGGTTTGAAGCCGGTGAGTGCCCAGTCAATCATGGGCTTGAGCTGCTCCTCCAGGGACTCCCCGGGGGTGGCTGAAAACGTCTTACCTGACCGGCTCCGGGCAACCTGCCGAGAGAGCAGGGATGGCGTGGGCTGGGGTGAGCAGGGCTGGTTGCTGGCCAGGGAGCAACCCGGCTGAAGGCAAAAAAAACGGCGCTCCCCGCCCCCCTCCCCACCACGCACATGTGCGCAGGGCTCGGTGTCCCCGGCACAGACACAGCTGCTGGATTCCCGCTCTGGGAATGCGCCCTCGGCCGTGCTCCTGTGCCTCCCCTCCCTGCCACAGACCGTCTGGAGCAGGGACAG
>NW_010425369.1:0-267 GCF_000710305.1 Buceros rhinoceros silvestris
TTGGTTTGGTTTGGTTTGGTTTGGTTTGTTCTGTTCTGATTTGTTTGGTCGGTTTGTTTGTTTTGTTTTACTTTGTTTTGTTTGTTTTGCTTTGCTTTGTTTTGCTTTGTTGTGTTTTGCTTTGATTCATTTTGTTTTGTAAGAATGACAAAGTCATTTCAAAGGACTCCGGAGGAGTCCTAAAGGCACCTCTGCAGCGAATCCTGTTCTGGAGGAGACTATGCAGTAAACTGAGCCACGGCTGGTCTCCGAGGAGTGAACTTCCGC
>NW_010425369.1:416-815 GCF_000710305.1 Buceros rhinoceros silvestris
GAACTTCAGCGGAGACGGCTGTATCTTTAAACCAATGTGATACCTTTGGGCAGGAAAAAAGACAAACTCAGAAAAAGACAAACGCATCACGAGTCCAGCCCAGGAGAACGGCTAACAAAGCACCCAGCCGTCCCATGTTGTTTGGTGTCACTAACTCTGGGATATACATACCAGCCTTTAGGAGTATGCATGTTTTATTCATCCTTTCATAGATCTCCCTGAGAGATAACCAACTGGATCCTGGGCAAACAAACAAAAGGAGTAATCGGACTCCGGTGACCTCTTTAACCTTGGTTGGAGGGGTGAGCAGCAGCAGCCGCCTGCAGTGGAACTGGGCTCCTGATGGCTCTTGCTGCTCTCCTGTGGGCTCCCACGGGCACAGAGACATCACGGTGCTGA
>NW_010425369.1:912-5115 GCF_000710305.1 Buceros rhinoceros silvestris
TGAACCGACAATGGTGTGAGTCTGTGGTCCAGCCCTTCCTGCAGCAGGTATGTTATCTGAATCACCTTGCCTTCTTCTGCAGCACGGACCCTCACGAGTTACAGCTCTTGTCGGAAAAGGCCCATCCTTACATCCCCCGGGTAAGGTGGTTGATTCAGGACAGTATAAAACGTGTGCAGAAACAGCCGGAGGTAGCTGGGGTCCCAGCCTCTGAGGAGACGCGGAATTGGTGTTGGAAGGTGGATTGCCTTTTGCTATGTTTCACTCACATTCGAGAAAGGAAACAACACTTTCTTGGCTCTGTTCTACTGCAGAAAAAATACGTACTTGAAAAGAGGATTCTCATGTAATTTCAGCCGTCAGGAATGTATCTAGTACTAAAACTGCAGCTGTTATGTCTTCCTGAATAAAGAGAGCGTCACTTTTTCTAAAGAAGTGTCATCTCATTGTACTTGTATTATTTGATAGGACTGCTTTAAATAAGAAATAATTTTGTGTAGCTCCAAGGTGATTAATTGCTAGAAGACTGAAATTTAAACCCGTGAGTTTAAATTTCCAGAGCTGAGTCAGTTATTAAACTTAGTTTATGACTTAGTACATGACTTCTAGTTCTTCAGAACAAAATCCAGCATAACTCTGATTTTGTTTTATGCTTCTGGGTTGCCATGTAGCTAACCAACGTGAAGTAACAGAGTTTTTAAATAATGCTGTATTTCTGCATGCACATGGCTGCCTACTGTTATCTTGTGCATTAACAGGCTTGAGCGGCCTTGTGAGACTCCAGTGAGATGATGATAGATCCCAGGATTATGTTAAATACGCTCTGAACTTCCCATTACTAACAAGCAGCACTGTAAATGCTGCAGGTGGTGAAGTAACATTTAAATGCTCATGTATAATTTCATTCTTAATCGTTAATTTGAAAACAAAAGTTCAGTCCACTTAGTTGACGGTTTGGCTATGACACGTAGAAGTAGAAGGGAAATTTTTTTCACTGTGCGTGAGCTTATTAGAAAAAGAAAACGCCAAAGTGAATATGCATAAATTCAGGTCTGTTAGTACATCAGATGCTGTGTGCCAGGATCACTCAGTGGATTATACTTCTGTGTGTTCCTAAGGGCGTTTGGTTTTCTCTCTGGTATTGAACAAAGCGGAAGAGCTTAAAGCGTCGCATGGCTGGTCCTGAACCAAGATGTGGCCCAGTAAATAATGCATGGCTAAGGCAAGGCAGCGTTTCCAGCGCAGCAGGGAGGCGGGTGCAGTAGCAGAGCGTGCAGGCTTGGCGGACAAACCAGAAGTTTGCCTTGTGGTTGGGGTTTACAGCTCGCTTTTGGCTTTCTCTGTCATTACTCCTCACCGTTTGCAGGAGGGTGCATCACACAGAGAGGTAAAGAGGCTGTGGTCAGAGTTTCACGGGGCAAGCCTGCCACTGGAGAGCCGCGGCTTTCTCTTGCGAAGGAGAGGTCTCTGTGTCTGGCATTTCCAACCACGGCTTTTACGAGCCTCTGTGTGTTATCGCGCAGCGTTGGCTAGGACTGGTTTAAACGCAGTTGGTTCTTCAAGTCCAGCTCTTACCCCGCTGCAAGAAGCCAATAGCCTTAACAACTAGAAGAATTATTCTTCTAAGACGTAGAACAGATGGATGTAAATGGACACAAGTGAAACTAGGAGAAATGCTACGTGCAAGCGTTAATGCTGCAGGAAATACAGCGATGCGCTTCAGCGAGAACCACATCAAACCTGTGATAGGAACGGGGATACCAAACGCAAGAGCTTCTGTTCTTTCTTTTCTGCTTTTCTCTTTTCTCAAATAATTGTAAAATATCTTAAAAGATGGAGGATAATTTAGAGGAGATTTTATTCTGGTTTCACTTTCATGTATTTTTAGTCTTTTACTACCTGATTAAAATGAAGAATAAGAAATTCTACCCATAATACACATGCAGTGCCTCCTAAATTCAGTTCTGTTCTTTGTTAGCAGCTTTGGTAGTGCCCTGCTAACATGGCTGAACAAAGGCAACGTGCTTTGTCAACGTCCGGGGAGGCGTTATATGAAATCCTGGCCCTGGAGAAGGGAGCAACCTGTGAGGAGATTAAGAAGTCCTACAGGTATGTACGATGTGCTTCGTGACATGTCTGAAAAGCTTGTGGTCTGGCATGGTTGCGATGGGAAAACCTTTGGAGTCCCCTGCACTGCCGACATTCATTGGTACGATTGGTTTATGTGTATAATGACAACTCAAGAACTAGGGTAAGAGATGAGAGGATTCGATCAGTTTATCTCGTCCTAAAGAAGACGACTGATAGATTGTTTGATTGTAATATCTTTGAAGAGGAAGCTGCCAGGTGTGAGAGGGATCTTCTCTTCAGAAGAACCTCACCACAGCCAGGGCTTGGAAGTGAAAAGCGGTAGGAGCTGGGTGTAACAGTGAGCGCAGCCAACCACTGAGTCACTCCGGCACAGGACACGGCGGGTTCTCTGCTGGAAAAGGAGAGAGGACGTGAAGATAAGTTTTACTCAAACACAACTTACCAAAATGGTGAAAAGTGTTTCATCATTGGAACGTAGCAAGACCTAGAAGTTCCACTAGAAGATTTTATGGGTCATTTTGTTCCTAAATCTGCTATTGAAAGAGAAAGAGCTTTAAATGTGATGAGCGAAATAGATGTTATTGACATCAAAATATGCCAGACATGTAGTTGCAGATTTAATAAATAGAGTAAAACTTCTCTTACGGCATCATTCGGGGTTGTTGCGCCGTTGTTATTACCAGCCAAACGTCAGCACAGCGTGCTTTTCCTACCAAACGTGAGAATATATTCGGACTGGAAGAGGGGTTGTGAACTAGACCTCCTTGCATCACTGTTTAGCTGGCGCTTTGCTGGGACTCTGTCCCCGGCGGGTTTGAACAACCCACGCCTCCCCCTCTGTCTGTTCCTAAGGCGTGTATTCCATGGGGGTGGGAGAAGCGGCGCGTGCCCAAACTCTTCACACGGTGGAAGGGGAACAGTTGACATCTCATGGCTCCATTGTCTTGCATAACTCTGCTACTGCGGGATAAACTCACTACTCGTGACTTGCACCTTCGGTGTCCCTGTAGGGCACCGACACCCTGCAGGTTTCTGCCTGGCTGCAGAAACTATCCTCTGTATCAAACCTCATGTTTTCCTGTTGCTTTTACAATTAGTTTTCTGGAGAGGAGGCCTTCTTTAATCCCAAAAGAGAGAGCTGTCACGGAAGAATGTAGAATGGAATTAACTTTATTTAATGCTGAACATGAACACGGATGATTTACACCGTGATCTGTGGTAAAACTGACAGTGGTGCTTTATCCATCTTTATTAGTAATTACGGAAAAAAAAAAGGCTGCTTCTGAGTAAAGTGGAAATGTCAGAGGGATTCACTTTTAATGGAGTAGCTGTAAATATTTGCAAGCTAAAATGATGAGTCAGTCTCATAGATTTGCTTTAATTATCTTTTAATTTATGCTAATCCAAAAATCTGCTGCTGAAGTGGTATTCTTCAGAGCAAGGTATAAAACCAGCAATACCTGATTCTGAGTTTCCTGCCAGTATTAATTAAGTCAGTATTAATCACACTACCACAGCCCAGGGCAAAATTTACTTTTTAATAAACATGACAGAGGTAGCTCTCTGTGCTTTTATTTGGAGTTTGGCACAGTCTGGTTTACCAAGGAGCAAAGCTAACAGGCTCCTAATCTGCAGAATTTCAAAGGGGGTCTGTTTATCTCCAATACTCTCCAGAAATAATCTTTAGAAACCTTTTTTGGCACAGTAACTTACACTTTAACTTCGGCTCTCCAGTCTGCCGGGGAAGGGATGTGCAGGCAGACGCCGTATTCTTAGGAGCTCTTCAGAAGTTTTAAAAGATGCGGTTTGTCAGGACTTTACAAAAGTATGAGCACATGGACAGCTGGGTGAGAGAGGACACGGGGGTGAGCCGGGGTAACGTGTGCAGTGCTCTGATGCCATTCCATGGTTGCCAAACTAAGCGAGATGATGCCCTACCTCTGCCTGTGCCTGTGCCAGTGGCCTGGGCTACTCCTAAAAGAGCCCCGGAGGGATGCTCTCAGCTTCTGGGCAGACCACGATCTCCTCACAGAACCCAGAAGGTCCTGAGCAAAGGGAGATGAAAAGCGTTGGAGAATGCAGGCATCGATCCCGCTGCCTCTCGCATGCTAA
>NW_010425370.1:0-4323 GCF_000710305.1 Buceros rhinoceros silvestris
CATATACTTCATATAATGGAACAACGGAGGAGTAAGATGCTGTTCAGGATAAGGTATCAGGATGTGCCTCTAGGCACCCTTCTCACAAGCAAAGCGCTCACTACATCTTGAGAACCTGGCTCATGAAAATGCTTCCATGAATTCACCTGAGAAAAAAACTCAGGTAAAACGGATCCAAAGCAAGGCAGTTGAGAAGGGTCTAATTCAGTATTTCTCCCTGTAGTTTTCTCCGAATCAGAGATGAAAGTAAAAATCTAATTCCGGGCCAGAAAGTTTGTCTGGGATTCATTTTTTTCTTGCTATGGATCTCTAGACCTCTTCAGCCAAGTGATTTGCTTTATCCTCCACTCATACTTGGTGCTAAAAATGGGCACTTTTAGGGCACCATTCATCTTGTTTTGAAATAGACAAATTAAATTAATCTTACTCTGAAAATATCCATTGTTATCCACTGAATACAAAAGAGACCTAAGCTCAGATGTAGACTTTTCTATTTAGGTGAGCTGAATCTCACACACCACACACACCCCCTTGTTTATTCAATGGGAGAAACATTAATGAAGAATCTCCTGGGCAGTACAGTATTTTCTTTCACAAAAGAGTGGAATTATCTAGTGCGATGTTGTGTTAGACAATGAAATGGGCTTTTTTAAGGATGTTAAAAGCAAAAGAAGGTCTAAGGAAAATACTGGACTGATACTCGGTGAAGATGGTTACCTGACAAATAGGGATTAAGAAAAACTGGAGGCATTCAGGTTTTCGCCCCAGGCTTTTATATTAATGTTAGATCTTGGGCTGCCCAGTCCTCTGAGACAGAGGATCATGACTGCAGGAAATTTGACTTTCCATTTGTGGATAACACTGAAGGTGTAAGGGACCAGGTGTATCAGCTGAATGTTCATAAGTCAGTAGGACCTAATGGGATTCACCCCAGACTACTGAAGGAGCTAGCTGATGTCATGACAGGACCCCTCTCAATCATTTACCAAAGGGAGTCTGGGGAGGTCCCTGTGGACTGGAAACTAGCCAAAGTCATTCCAATTTATGAGAAGAACATGAGGAAGACCCAGGAAACTACAGACCTGTTAGTCCAACCTCAGTTTCTGGAAAAATTGTATAGCAGATGATGCTGGATGCTGTTGAAAGGCATTCAAGGCGCAATGCTATAATTAGGCACTGTCAACATGGGTTCACATAGGGAAAGTCCTGTTTATCTAATTTCTACAATAAGGTCACCTGTCCAGTGGATGAAAGGGAGGCAGTGGATGTGGTTTTTCTGGGTTTTACTAAGGGTTTTGATACTGTCCCACACAGCATCCTTCCGGAAAAATTGTCCAGCTCTGGGATGAAGAACCAGGTGAAGGGCAGAGCTCAAAGGGTTGTGGTGAATGAGGGTACATTTGGCTGACAAGTTCAACCAGTCAGACCAACAGCAGTGCTCCAGGGCCAGTTCTGTTCAATATGTTTATCAATGGATACAGGATTTGAATGCACCATTAGCAAGTTTGCTGATGATACCAAACTGGGAGGAGCTGTTGACCCTCTTGAGGGACAAGATGCCTTGCAGAGGGATCTAGATAGATTGGAGCGTTGGGCAATGATTAATGTGATGGAATTTTAAAGAACAAATGCCAGATTCAGCACCTAGGACAGAGTAATGCCAGGCATGGTATAAGCTGGGAGAGGAGTGGCTGGCAAGCAGCCCTGCAAAAAATCGATGTGGGGCTGCTGGTTGACAACAGGCTCCATATGAGTCAGCAGTGTGTGCCCTGGCAGCTAAGAGGGAGAACCACATCCTGGGGGGCATCAAACACACTACAACCAACCAGTCAGGAGAGGTGATTATCCCACTGTATTCAGAGTTATTGCAGCATCACCTTGAGTTCTGTGTGCAGTTCTGGGCCTCACAGTTTAAGAATGATGTGAAGGTCCTTGAATGTGTCCAGAGGAGAGCAACAAAGCTGGTGAAAGGGCTGAAAGAGATGTCCTACGAGGAACAAGTGAGGACTCTGGATTTGGAGACAAGGAGACTTAAGAAATTACTTCATTGCTCTCTACAGCTTCCAGAGAAGTGGAGAGGGAAGTGCTGATCTCTTCTCCTTGGTGACAGGACGCATGGAAATGGTTCAAGGCTGTGTCAGGAAAAGATCAGACTACCCACCAGGAAACATTTCTTCGCCAAGTTGTGATCAAACAGTGGAACAGGCTTCCTAGAGAGGTGTGAATGCCCAAAGCCTGACACTTTAACTTTTTGTCAGCCCTAAATTGGTCAGACAGTTGTACAAGGTGATCGTTGTAGATCCCTTCCAACAGAAATTTCTATTCTATTCTGTTCTATTCTATTCTATTCTATTCTATTCTATTCTAGATTCAAATGAAACAATAAATCTCACAAGATTCTCCTTTGTAGTACTTCTACAGTAGATGTAGATGACCTCTTTTGTTCTCTTGTAAAGTTCAATTGCTGTATTAACATCAATACGATTAGACAGCATGAGTTTCTAGGAAATGTTATATCTCCTTCATGCTTTTTCCCACTAACTTCAGAGCATAACTCCTTCTTTACTGCATTTAAATAATCTCTCATATCCACATTATTTCCTCTCAAATATTGATATGACTGTTCCATAGTCAGCATGAAATATGATTCTGAAACAGAAAATGGTTCTTATTTCGCGTAGCACAGCAATCAGAAAGTTCATGTGCAGAAAGTCCTTTTTTTTTTATTTATATATGGTAGAATTATAACACATTTTATTTTTGAAAAAAGTGCTGGTTGTGGCATTGAAGAAAAACCCCATTTATAGAAATGCTTTAAGCCTAACATTGGTGATTATAAAGCAGTCTCTTTTTGGCCTTACTGCTTAGTTAATATCAAGCATTTACCTTAAAATTTAATATTATAGACCGACTAATGGAGAAAATGGTCAAGGCAAATTCAGGCTGGATATACAAGATTGTGCCAGCAGCAAAATACCACATAATTCAAATGAAAACAGGTGTGTAGAGCCTGTCATCCTTGTTTGCAGAAATGCATAACAAGTGAAGTACTTCCTTCTACTTTCCAGAAAGAGCGGGATATTCTGGAACCAGGAAAATTTGTGCATGTTATTTTCAATTTCATACCAGTTGACTGGACAACAGAAGGGAAGTTGAAATTCTCTGTCTTGGTTTAGTGCAACACATATCCAGTACCACTAGGGTGTCCACTCTAACCCCAAAAGAGCTGTCTGAGTCTCTGTGCTCACACTTTAGAGACACTTCATCTGATGTATTACATCTCTTGTGGATGTAACCAAAAAACTCCTACAAATCAGAATAAACTCGCAGACAGGTAATAACGGACAGAAACACACACCTGATTAGCAATAGGGGGAGCATTTTCCAATAAACAACCATACCACCTCTGACCTTCCAGTCCTGATCTTCAATGAAGAGCAATAAATTCAGAACAACTTCAACCTCAGAAGCAGAGTCTGCGAACTACAATTCTTTATTCTACTGGGCTCTAAAAATACTAGATATAGTAAAACCACTGGTTTCATGGCATGCTATTTTTTCTGCTGCTTCCATCTGTAGGACATAATGATGTGTGTCTCTGTTTCACAGTGATTGTTTCTTCCCTTTGCCCTCATATCTCATAGATACCGAATACTTACTTTTCTTCTTGGATTTTCTTATACTAGTATAAGTTAAACACAGAGTAATTATTCCCATCCTATACTTAGTTTAAACTATGTTGTTTCCATACCTCTTCTACATCTGGAAGGTTTATGTGCTTGAAATCTTATCTTTTTTCATTCAGCTACAGCCACAGGTCTCTTTCACTCCCTTGTTGTGGGGAAGGAGCTTGTGTGCCCTTGTGAGGTTGAGAGCTGTGCTGGTGGTGGCATGTGCCTCCGGTGGGGACTCCCAAGCCAGACAGGTCTCGGCTGAAGGGTCAGACAAAGTGTGTCCACGGGCAGGATGGGCTCACGAGCCTTCGGGGCAGCATCCTAGGAGAAGGACAACTCTAACCTCAAACCCGGGCAGATGGAGCTCGTTTAGCCCTGTAAGGCATCCATCTAAGAGAAGGATACTCTAGCCAAAGCTACAACCTGAGGACTTCGCTGTCACCGTCCAAGCTCGCTAGGCCCTGGCAGATAAACCTCAGGTGTAAAGAGTGGAGCCAGTTCCGCGCACGCTGCGCCTCTCCTAAAAAAAATCCACTGCACAGGTTTGAAGGGTTTACTCACTTTTGCAAAGCCCTGTAGCGACAGGCGAGGGACGAATCTATGAGGCTCTGAAAGCCATGTACGGACCCACACACCAAGTTCAAAGCCC
>NW_010425371.1:0-1148 GCF_000710305.1 Buceros rhinoceros silvestris
CCCGCTCCTTGTGCCAGCTCCTGCCAGGGGTCTGCTCCTGCCACAACCCACCGCCAGTGCCCGGCTCTGCCCCGTGTCCAGCTCCACCAGCTGGAGAAGCCGAGGGAGAACAGGAGGAGACAAGGGGTGGGACATCCCCAAGGCCATGGGCAGGACAATCCAGGACCCCGCAGACTCATGTCACAGAGGCACCCACAAAGCAGCAGCAGCAGCCACCCAGTGGAGGTGGGTTTCCATGGGTCGCTCGGGACACGCTGCTCCCGTGTAGCTCCACGGGGAGCACCATGCTCCCGGGAGCTCAGTATCACTCTGCGACACAGTATATCCCCAGCCACAAAAGGCTGGTTTCGAGCGCGGTCACTACCGTGGGCTCTGCATTTTCCCCAGCGGTGGACGGGAGCCGGCATGCCGTGATGGTAACAGTGTGCACCCACGGAGGTGACCCCTGTCACTGTGGCCACTGCTGGAACCACCCCCCTTACTGAGCTGACACCCACCGCTCGGTCTCGGTAGACGTTCGGCAGCGTCGGTGGATGGCAATGGGTGATATTTTTTCTGCTTGGCAGAACTTGGTGACACCCCTTCACTCCACGGGCACTGCCATGTCAGATACTGTGAGGTCCGACAGCCCCTCCACTGCCATCTGTCACACGGTCACCAAATCTAAGGGGATATTGGCCTCTCCTGCCAGACCACCCCCATCCCCCTCTGGCGCCGTGGGCAGCAGGGTGAGGTAGGAGCTGTTCCTTTCGGCATTGCAGTCAGAGCCGCCCGGCGCCCCGACAGACACTGTCAACGAGGGGTCCAGGGCTCAGGCGTCGGTAGCTCCTGCACAACAGGTCCCTGGACACGAAGGGACACGCTCCAGGGACGGTGAACCGCACTGTGCGCACACTCACCCACACAGGGGACAGTCTCCCACCCGCGGGTACCCACCCCACAAGGTCACTCACCACTCGGTCCCAGGAGGTTTCCTCAGAGTGTCTCGATCCGAGGGACAGTCTCCTGATGGCAGGACCGGCTGCTCCGCGGAGGACAGGGTCTGCTCGGTTCTACAGCGGGGCTCCTGTGTACCCCGTCGGGTGTGAACCGGGGTCCTTCGAGTCAGCGGGGGGGAGACCCCCAGGCAAAGGCAGCTAAGGGAGCCC
>NW_010425371.1:1344-1753 GCF_000710305.1 Buceros rhinoceros silvestris
CCGAGCGCCGGGCGCGGCCCCGTGCCCACCCCCCCCAGCTGGAGCAGCCGAGGGAGAACAGGAGGAGAAAAGGGCTGGGGAGATGCGCGGGGTCCCGGGGGGTTCCAGCCCAGCACCCCTGCCCTGGGCAGCCCCTGCAGCACAGGAGGACCCATGGTCACCCCCAGCACCTCCAGCACCCCCACCCCTCCTCGGGCACACGCTCAAGCTGCTCGGCAGTGGTCTGCGTTTGGTGGCGTTTTCTGCACTGGGGCAGGAGGGCGCCTCCACCCCTCGCTGCTGCTCCGACACCATGTGGGCCTGCACCAAGGATGGGGCTTTGGGGCCGGGGGGGTCAGGACCACACAGCAGCCTCCAGCAGCCATTCTGCCACCATGTCCCCCCCACCACGCTGTCCCCATGTCCCCCA
>NW_010425371.1:1958-2233 GCF_000710305.1 Buceros rhinoceros silvestris
GTACCCAACTGTCACCACAGCCACCCCTCCTGAGCCTGGTGTGGCCTGCGCCAGTGCGTCCCCATGTCCAGCTGTCCCCATGCCCACTGCTCGTGTCTCTGTGCCACGGTGACACTGGTGCCTTCTCCCCTCGTAGCTGCAGGCACAGGCCAGCACCCAGCCGTGTCTGTGGGGGCTGCAGGGTGACACACAGGGGCTGGGTCACAGCATCCCAGGACTGTTTGGGGTGGAAAAGCCCTTTGACCTCCTCGAGTGCCCCCGTCCCCCAGCACTGC
>NW_010425372.1:0-366 GCF_000710305.1 Buceros rhinoceros silvestris
ATGATTATTCCCACCCGCCCCCAGTCCCTGCACGCCCTCACACATCCCCATGCTGTCATTTTAAACCCAAGTGACGCTGTGGGGGGTCAGGGAGCCCCGAACGGGCTCTGGCACTGGCCAAACCTTCGGGGAGCAGCGAGGGGCTCCAGGGCGGGGGGACAGCCCGGGGGGGCCTCTCTGACCTCCCTCTGCCCAGTCATCTGGTTCCGCAGCACTCCCTGCTGCGAGACAGAACTTCGCTTTTGTCCCTAACACAAATACATCTTTTCCCCACCCCCCCCTTCCCCCGCTATTATGATTCAATCAATGATGTCATTCTGTCCCATTCAGGGGCTCGGGAACCATTTGGCTGCAGGAATTTGGAGG
>NW_010425372.1:546-1452 GCF_000710305.1 Buceros rhinoceros silvestris
CCGAGGAACAAAGTTCAGGGTTCCCTGAGTCACCACGGGGGTAAACCCCCCCCAAAACCAGTAAAAAAGGGTAAACCCAGCCTCAACCCCCGCCATGACGCACCTGGGGGTGCGTGTGTGGAGGGGGGTGAATCAAACCTCGCACAGCTTGGCCGAGGGCCCCCCCTAACCTGCTAATGCTCTGGATCGAGGCAGCAGGAAAAGCTGCTGGAAGTTCTGGGAAGAGCCGGTGCTTCCGCAAGCCCCGTCGTGTTCCACCGAGTCCTCGCGGTGGCGGCTGTCGAGGGGCTCTGAGCTGCTTCTTCCCAACAGGCAAAACCCCCGGGAAGGCACGTGAACCCGGGCTGGGCCCCAGGCTCTCTGCTCTCGCCTGGTCGGCGATGGAAATCCCCGAGACCCCTCGGGTTCGGTGACCGGTCGCGGAGCTGCGAGGCCGGGTGGCCCTTTGCGGTGGGTGCAGAGCTGGTGGCGCTTGGAGACCCTCAACCAGCAGCACCTCGAGCACCCCTTCGACTGCGGCTCTGCCAGGAGGTGCCCTGCAGAGAGGCGTCCGGGGTCGCCTTTCGGGGCGGCCAAAGTGCCTTTCCCCCTGCCCTAGGTGTTTGAATGACATAAGAATGAGGGAGGGGACGTTCGAACGGGGGTCCCAGGGCTGGGGCTGCCCTCCCGTGGGGGCGGACACCAGCACTGGCAGGTATCGGTGTTTAGTCCGTCTGGTCTTGGCCAGCAGCTGCTCTGCTGTTCGGTTCCCCTCAGAGCTCCGCTGGCATCACTGGCTTGCGGCCACATTGGGAGAATTGGGGGAAAAAAAACGAAAGGACCGAGAAAGATCAAACCCAAGGCGCCTCGTCAGCACTTCGCCCTCGGTCTCCTCTGGCTGAGACGTTGTCTGTGTGGGAGCGACGG
>NW_010425373.1:0-14546 GCF_000710305.1 Buceros rhinoceros silvestris
TAAACCAGTATTATTGTAGATTATATGAAACAATAACACTTTTTAAAATTCAGTATTTGAAGCTATTCTGTGGCATGTTTTATCACAGTGAACTGGTTTAGATAAAAAATTGTATTTGTCAATTTTGTGTCAGCTTTACTGTCTGGAGCTTTTTCAGAAGCCTAGAATTGGTGCACTGTGTTTGTACTGAGCATCGCGTTGGAACGTGTAAGGGGATCCCATCAGGAGGAAAAGGATTGAACTATTATCAGCAATAACAGCAAAGTAATTATAATGAAAGCAATTAGCAAAAAGCAATCACTATTATTTTAGCTGATTAGTCTATGCATTTGATAGCCCTCTGTGTACAATCAGTTTCATGGGTATACTGACACAGCCACTTAGACCCATATCTTCGGAGACATTTCAGTTTGGAAATCTAGGGCAAGCCTGCTGTCTGTGTTTATTATTAGGAGCCTAAATAACTTTGTGGAGTCAAACATTAGTCCTGATAAAGGAAGCACATTAATCTACACCTAACTGTTACTGTGAACAGCCTGGCTCTCCAGCTCAGAAAAAAACCCAAAACTTCTTTCTCACTCTTTAAATAAGGCAAGCGGGCAGAAAGCTTACGCAGAAAGCTTACGTCCAGCAGTGGGGAAGATACCAGCTGAGTCCTTGGTGGGTGGCTTTCTGCACAGCAGCTCACGCTGCCACAGATGCTTTCACAGGGTGACCTACCTGAGGCGTGGGGAAAGGCAGGACAGCCAGCAGCTGCGGTGGGGACACGGGTGGGCAACCCTCCTTGTCCTCTCCGTGTGGGCGGGCCCCCCCGGCCGGTCCGGGAAGAAGCCTAGCTAAGCCTGCTGTCAGTCAACAGCAGGAGGCGTGTTATTTAGGAGGAGACAGAGAGGTTGTGTCAATGGGTGATTGGAGAGCCACTCATCTCTGAGCAGGGCAGTGAACTTGAAACCAATCCAAGAAAAGCACGTAATCATAACACTCTGCAGAAAATTATAAATCTATGCAATAAGAGAGAAACTATGCAGTTGCAATTTGCAGTACGTAGGTGCCGCAGCAGTTTGCTGCAGTTGTATTTCAATAAAGGCTTTGTGTGCACACAAGCTGTTGTCGCATTGTCTGCCCTGACTATTCGCGACGTGTGATTTACCACTGCACTCTCCACAAAAGGACTGTGTTGTAATCACTTCATGAAGTGGTGAGATGGTGGCAATTCTAGGCAATGCCTCTTCTAGCTTTCTTAAGGCAAACAACTGGAGCACCCCTGAGGTCCAACATATCTGAAGGAGATGCCTTTGCAACACTGAAAACCCAACCTGAACCTCTTCCCACCATGTACCATCCCCATGGTCACCCCTGGATTGCTCAGGCACCCCAGTGCTTGTCCCTGTGATCACCACATGCTTTGTGGGGAAACCATCAATTTGCCCAAGTCCAGATTTACAGATCACTGAACCTGGAGAAGACTTAATAATCCAGTATATGTTACACTACTTTTCTTTCATACTTGCATGAGAGAAACACATTGGCACACATTGCTGCATGTGGTACTTACTGATGAACGTGCTCGATAAGCAAAGCAAAAGACACCGGCAGCATCTGGCAGTGTGAACAGCCAAGCAGGGAAGGAGTAGGAGAGACGGTACCTGAAAGCCACTTCTCAAATCATTGTGTGGATCTCTGCAATTTTTTCTCCTCAAGCTGAAGGGAAAGGGCAGGGTTCAACACAGTACTGGAATGTGATTGATTTTGCTGTCTTGCTTACATAACCCACCTAATCCTGCCTCCCAGCTTCTTAGATATCAACCTAGAGGATCATAATGAAAAGCAAATCTCATTACCCATCAGCAGTGCAAGCGATAGAGAATGGGAAGAGAATTACAGTGCTGTCACCTAGACCGAATCGGTTTTACCTTCATTTTTATCCAGTATTAATTCTTAGACACACAAAACCCATTGTGCCAGGGGGTTGGGTAATGAGGTAGGAATTGGACTACAGGATTGTCTGTGACCAGAGGAGCCTAAATCTCATGCTGAAAGTGTGGGATTAGGGAGTCAGGGGCCACATTTATTCCAGCATCCCCAGGTAAACCCTCAAATGAGTGGCCAGGATTTACAAAGAGGTATTGAACTTTCCAGAGGAATGTTCTCACCTACATAACCTAGCCAGTAATAGCGATGTGAGGCACTTCTTAAAAATATGCTCTGTTCATTGACCTAAGCAGGAGCTGAACTCTCCTGGCAATTTATCCCCAGTGGGTACCCTGGGGATATTTATCCCCTTGGTACTGGGAAGGCGCAGTTTTGTCTTTCATCCCTTATGTGACAAAACAAGAGCAGTGTTAAAAATATTCAGGGGGGCAGTGTTGGCCCCTAATTGAGTCACTGCCACCTTGAAGAAAGTTGGGTTTTTACACAAGTAACTTTGGTTTTCTTTCTTCAGACAGTTTTTCTTTCTTTTTTTTCTTAAGGTAAGTATACTCTTTGCTGAGACTGAAATAAGGTATGGTCAGTGGGCCCATGGGGAGGAAGGGGAGGGACAAGCAGAATGAGGCCCTAGCACAGCAGGCATTCGCAGGAGTCTTTATTCCTCAGGTTGTTTGGGGAAGTGGTGCTACCTAGACACCTGCTATCCTCCAACCATCTTGGACCTGGAAAACTGCTCCTGGGAGAAGGGCTGAGCAACGAACCCCTGAAGACTTCAAGAATGAAGTAAAGGAGAGTTTTCTGGTGAGACAACACCATCTTTCCCAGGCCGTCGTTCACCGAGAGCTTAATCCAGGTGCAGGCAGAACAGCGGTACAGGATCATTACTCCAGCCTGCAAGTGATGGATGAAGGCAATGTCGTCGGAGTGTGCATGGCCCCATCTCTCTTTGACAAGCTCTGATCAGGAACCTTGTGTTTTGCAGCAATAGCAGAACAAATGCAATCAGGAAGGCCATGTGAAATCAATTTCTTTTTAATTATTCATTGCATATTTCTGTGCTGCACTGAGGAAATCATTCCAAACCCTATAGTACCCAGCTACTTTCAGCTGCCTTCCTGAAGGTAAGCACGTGACTCTGCTTTGATTGCTACTGTAAATATACAATTATTTATAAACTACCTCACAGGGACCATATGGTTCCCTTTTGAATAAAAATGCACAGACGGAGCTGAAAAAAAATCCATGAAAGAGAGACATAGTAAGTTGATAGGTAGCATACCATCTGCTTCCATGTGCGAGTGATGTTATAACAAACTGCAGGAGGTACAGCTAAGACAACTGTAGAGAGTCAACTCCTTCATGGTGTTTGCAGATCTTCTGTTGGTCTTCTGCTTAGTGTCAATTTTGTGTTGTCATTTGCTACAGCAATATACCAGGAAAGCCATATTGGCTAAATTCTACATGCTTGGGACTAACAGTTCACTGTGGATTCCCCCACACAGGCCTATCCAGTGAATTTGATTTCAATTGCTTTGAGTTTTTCTAGGTTTATGAAACACATTGAGTATCATGCATCATCCAGGCTAAAGTTAATGTGCTCTGAGAAGGTTTATTCTGTAAAACAGCAAGAAAATTCATGTAGAACTTCTCATTTATTGAAATATTTTCCGTACAGGACTGAAACTTATTACAGATTTGCTTGGATGATGTTGGAATAATGTTTGTGTTAGTTCTCAGTTATTAAACAGGAGCAGTGAAAGCTGCAAAGATCTCTTTTTTTATTATTGTTATTGTAATACCAGGGTGCCATAAGTACAGATGCCAAATGGAAGCATCGTTGATGCCTCTCGGGTTACGGCATAGCAGCATGAACCTGTAAATGGGTCACTGGCTCCGCAGGGTGAGGGTAGCTCAGTACCAGCAAAAGGGCACTGTAGGTGGTTATGGGTGTGAGCATGTTGTCCCTGTGGTTTGCTCTGTTTAGTGTAACAGGAGCCAGGCTGCTGGCAATCCCTTGAAAGCACAAAGACAATGACTGAAAAATCAAGTCAAGAATAGCGTATGGGGTGGATGACAGGTGGGATGGCCTGTCCTAGCACCGACTGCATGAGTTTGGGAATGGTTCAGCGAGCTTCTGGCACATGTAATGAGTAACTTTAGCTCTCACAAGGGTGAGAACTCAGCTGGGGGCCCAGAAGCCAGCTCTGCCCTTCCTGCCTGGCCCCTAAGAGCAGGCAGACAGAGCACGAGAGTCTCCGGGTCGCACCAGTGGAAGGAGAAGGGAAACCTCAGGTCTGAGCTGCCTCTGCAAAAATCCAGCTGTGTCTGCACTGCTTGGACAAGGGGGAGAAAGGAGGCATCTGAAAATACTCAGGGACTTTATGAAAACTCAAGAAAAGGATAATTTTCAATAAAAAGGTAGGGGGAATCCACATTTTAAGAATATAAACAATGCACATTTTCTGAATTGTTACAATTATTATAACAATGTAACACTGTTATGAATAGTATTATTCTAACAGTATTACAATGCATTCAAATGGCTTGTGTTTTGACACTGACATTCCAGCTGCAGGGCAGAGGCTGAGTCACATAGAAAAGGACGGAAGTGTTAAAAAGGGAGTTATAAATAAACTGAGCTACCTTACTCTCCTCCCCTGTCCTCCTTGAGGACCTCAAATGTAGGATGGCAGATGAACTGGCCTTCTGGCCAACATATTCTTGGCTGGCAGGCTCTGAGGAGGTGTTGGGTCTCTTGTCAGCTCTTCTGTTGCAGCTTGTTTTGTGACTCTCTGCAGAATACATTGAACAGAGACTTCACCATCTTGACTGGCTGTGTATTGCAGGCAGTTTGAGACTCTCTCCTGAGAAACAGCTGTATAAAATGATGAGACGAGAGAGCAGCATGTTACTAAAAATGAAAGCATGGCTCATCAAGGGACCTATATTTTCACACAAAGCTTTCTGACCCTCTGTCAGTCTTTTCTTCCTTCAACCATATTTAGGTTATGTGTGCAACCTTTTCCTCTTACTCCCCTTCTAGGCTTCCCAGGTGACGTGCAGCTTGCTGGAGCATGTCTTTGGGGGAGTCTGCTGAACTCCTGTGGCTGTAAAGCAGCTGAGACGGAAAACAGTCCTTCTAAAAGCACCATCTGCTGACTTGAAGCAAAAAAAGCAGCAGGCACCCACTATCTTGCAGATAGGTTAGGGCCATCAAAAGTAACATGAGCTGGGCTGGTAAATGGCACACACACATTAGCATTGTGGTAGGACTATTTTTTTTCAGATGTTTTTTCAGATGAAGCAAAACATGAGATATCTGTCTTATCCCAGACCTAACTGTCAAAAATGCTGCGAGTTCTAGTAAGGTTTGTAGTTGCCCTTCATTTCCTTACTGGGTGAGGTGAATTTGTTCCCCGGGTTGTCAGGAGCTTGTACACTGCAGTTTCTGTGTAATCAGATATAAAACAACAGTGCAGGAGGAAATACTTTTGGTGACCCAGTTTTGCTGAGGTTGAGAGCAGATGTATTTTCTACAGCATGCAGTAGTGCTACAAAGCTTACTGGTTTAGTGCTAAACTGCTGGTGGTCATGCAGATTTACCTCTTGCCTTGGACGGGAATAATAAATTTGTGTCAGGGATTAGTCTGCATGTGTAGCCCACAAGGATAAATCATATAGCTAATGATATTTTTGCTCGGCTGACCAGAGGTGAGGAAAAAAAGCATCAATAGCTAAAGACGTACTCAGGAATACAAGTGCATATGCAAAGAAATGTCACAAGAACAGAGAAGACTCTGGTGCCTTGTTGTGCAGTTCTCAGTAGCCATCACTAGCCATGTTGGCTGTCTCCTCACAGCTTAAGCCTCACTTATTAGGCGGGTGTTCACTGAGTTTTACACCTGCACTTGCCTTTAATATTTTTTTATTCTGAGTTGAGTTTTGCAGTAATTTTGCCCTGAAAGACCTGGACCTCCTACAACTCCACTGTGGTAGTTATCATTTCTTGCAATGTTTGCCTTAGCAGTACAATACTGGCATCCTTTGCTGTGTATTTTCCTGGGTTTTTGTTGATTCTCCACATCTTTTGCAGAGTTGGTTTAGATAATTTTTCATGTCTTACCAAGGTTGAAACCAATAAAATAACAATCCTGTGTCAGCAAAAAGAGATACAAAGGCTTGAGGCCTACCTGGCATTTCTGTAGTCCCCTCTATCCCTCCAAAGCACTTCACGTATAACCTTAGTAGAATCCTAGTAGAGACCCACTAAGGCCGTTCTTCAGACTGTGAAAGACATTTTATCAGTTTGTATAAATCTAAGGCTAATTTCATTGATCACAGTGAATCTCAACCATTTCACAGCAGGCTGTGCACCTTGGAAAGTCTGTGGAGGTAATGGCTGGGAATAGCTTTATCTAATCTGGTCCTTTTCAGTAAGGACCACTAAGTTCCTACCACTTAGTGGTGGTTGCTAGTGACCTTTGTGAAACAAGCTCTGTACCAACCCAAGATTTTTGTGGCTAAATTTCTTTGCTTGTAAAACTTGGCACTCTAAATAGCATCATTGTGAACCATTAATTAATTCTTTAAAAATATACAGCATATGTATATGGGTGCTGCATAACTGGTTCAGTCTATTGCAACTGGACTGTGGCTTTTCTGCCTTTGGCTCATCCGGATCTTCCTGGAAGATCCCTAGGATTGAAAATTTGTTGAGGAGATCCATGGCGAGGACACCTGAAACCTCTTTTGCAGCTCTGAACCATAGGACATCCCAAACTTAGTACTTCCTCAGCAAGGTAGCACAGATGTTTCCAGCTGTCTGCTGGGACAATACTGCCTTTGTTGGAGCACTTACAGAGGTTCACCGAGACAGCACCTATGAAGTAGTAGGGTTGGAAACACTGCATGTTCTTCTTGTGGGTAAATGCCCTCGTCCTGTCTGTGTCCTTGTGAAAAGGACACCTCTCAGAGCTGGTTTCAATGAATCCTGCTCTTCGTGGGTGTTGTTTTCATTGCTCAGCTGTGCTAACCACGGTGTTTCCTTAGATAGATGGGCAGGTAAAGAGCATGTTGCAAGATGTATTTTCTAAATATTGATTTTGACCTGTTTTCTTTACTGGCATTTGGGCTGTTTGTAAATACCAAAATTAAAAAAAAGCTTTCCAATTTTAGTCCAATGTCCTGAGCCCTCAGAGAGGTGTTGAGATGCCCTCAGAGAAAGTATGGGTTATTTCTGCAGTAAAGAGGAACAGTGATCTCCTGTGCTTAATAGAGGGTTGTAATGTACATATAGACGTGTTCTTACTTGAATGAACTGATTTATAATAATTCTGTCTTTTGGGCTAGTGAGCTTGACCCCACAGATGTCAAGGTGTTGGTGATACGTTTGCCTGGCACGTTGTAGAACCACCCCACTTGCTCAGTGCTTTAGTTTGCAAACTGCATGGGGTGCATCTTCTGCTTGGTGGGCTCGTGTTCTGGTCAGCCATGAGAACAGTCTCCTCATGGCTGACCAGAGCCTGAGTCCCACCAAGAGCTGCACTTGCCCTGGTGTAATCTGGAGCAGGTAAGGATATGCTGGACAAGGAAGATAATAATGTGGCATGCATGAGTCTGAGCAGATTTCCCTCTTCCTAGAGAGTATTCTGCTTCTTGGCAGGCACTGGCGGTCATGTATGTAAGATTTCAGGCCAGTCTTTATTCCTTGGCCCAGATCAGAGGTAAGAATGCCATCCCCTCTCTGAATGAGCAGCTGCATGGTACAGCCAGTGATCACATTTTACTCTAAGTAATCAGCTTTTGTAGTGGTACTGAGTGTGTGTTGAAGCCATCAGCACAGCTAGGACTCAGTTAGTCAGTCTTTTTCATCAACCGAGTTTGATTGTTTCACTACCAGAACTCTTTGAGAAAACAGTTTCTGCATCTCTTAGTACCCACATTCCTGGGTTTTATTCCATTGACTGCAGGGACTGTGGATTCTGGTTAAAACAATCTGCCTCTGGAAAGTGGAGAAGTTGACCCTGTTTGTTCTGCCCGGAAAGATGCCAATTACTGCTCTACTCAAGTCAAAATTTAACAAAGGCTTGAATGTTCCTGTGCCTGTGGCTCAACAAGATTGTTTATCAATTTACAGGGAGGCCACGCTGCCTTTTCAAAGTGCTGCTGGAGGACTGCCAGCAGTAGTAGCAGTGACTGCTCTCATTGTTTAAATGCCACTGGATGCGAGAATGGCAGACTGATGCCTGTTTTCCTTTCATTTTATGATGATCTAATTGCAAGAGATATATAATTCCTCATTATGTCAGGGAAGTTGTTTCTCCAGCATCTGGTACTTCTCTGATTATCTACAAATGTGTCTGAAAATTAATAGGAGATACAGCTTTCATGTAAGAAGTACCATGAAGTAAGAACCATTGCCTGCACCAGGCCCGAGGAGGCTTCAGAGTCTGCAAGAACTGGCTTTGTCAGTGAACATATAATTTTCTTTTTTCTTTTTTTTTTTTTTAACATCCTAGTAAATTACAGGCTTTGGTTATCGTTTGAAGAAATGTGTTCTACAAATGTTGTAGCATCTGTATGCTGCTGTTTTTACTGCAGCGTTGTACAGGTCATTAATCTGATCTCACGTTGTAAAAATTTCTCCACCCTCTTCATGAGTTTCTTTGCTATCATAATACTTTCCAGTACCTTGGTGCCTAACTGCACTACGCTCCCTTATAATTACTCAGGGTAGAACAACTGCTTTTTAATCCTCGATGTGCTTGGCTCCTGTGGCGGTGCTGCCGAGCCCCACGCTTGCTGCATCTCTGCGGCAGACTGCACATCAAGGAGCTCTGGGGGGCTGGTCTCAGTGGCTGGGGAGACATCTGGTCAACAGACTCTCTTCTCTCATCCTCATCGGCTGCTCGCCAGCACAAGCTCGTGGCATGAGCCTGGAGAGGGGAAATGGCAGCTGTGGGTGCTCCTCCATCTGATGTTCTGTTTTCACCTCTCTCATCGCTGTCAAACACCTCTGCGCAAGGGTTGTTACCATCCAGTGCTGCGCAAGGGAAATGGTTGAGCGAACCTCTCCTAAGCGAGTGAGGGGAGCCGGCAGCTTTGCCTGGGCTGTGGGGCAGGTCTGTAACAGGCAGGAAGGGGATGGTCCAGCTGTTGCAAAGCTAATGGAAAGTTATTGCACTGCTGGGAAAACAGTGGGATTTGAAAAGAATCACTTTTTTGAACTTGCCTGAACACAGGTCCCAAAAGGTGTCCAGGAAGGAAGAGCTCAAGGGAGCATGTCAGGGGCACGGTCAGTGCCTGGTACATTCCAGTGGTGTAGTCTGAAGTAAGGATTGCCACCAAAAACTAGGTGAATGTCACCATTCATAATTGGCAAGAGAACGATGCTTAAGGTTTGCTGACCATTGGGCAAACACTCTTGTGAGGAGACATAGGAAGCAGGAGGAGGGAGATCTGGTTACCTCTGGGAAAAGGACCTGAGATGTTAAGCCAGATGGCGTTTTCCTTGTGGTTCATATGTTCCGACTCCTGGTGATAATACGCTTCCCTCCATTTTCCCAGGGCAGCAGCCTCTCTGGGCCCATAGCACAGGGATCTCGAAGAGGGCAGCAGTCAGCCAGGCACCACCCGCAGCCTCACAAGATGGCTTTGCTCTGCACATTGGCCCTCAGACAGGGCTGGCCTGTGCCACCCCGGCCTGTGCCAGTTTACTTTCCTAGCCCTATTGTCTAAGCCTTGGCTGAACTGCACCTTTTTCTAAGAATCCCAGTAACTTCATGTTTTTCAAGCAGTGAGCCATGGCAAGCCTGAGGCACACCAAGCCAGCAGCACCGTCCCTTGCCAGCACCATGGCATTTAGCAGTGTAACATCAACAGCTTTAAGAGTTTCCATTTTCCATAACTGTAAGTTGAGAGAGAGAGAGAGACGTATGGCACTTAGTATTTGCAAAACACAGATGCCAGGCTGCCTGCAAACGTCTGTCTAACCACACTGGGATCTGTGTTAAGAAGTCAGTATTTCAGCCAGAGATTGCTAACATAACCAACTGCAAAGCACACCGAGAAGCAAAGGCCATATTCAGGTTTTTGTGGGTTTGTTGTTAGAAAGGCTTGGAAATGAGCTTATCACTTGTCCCTGCTCCTACCGTCTCCACTTCCTCCACACTTCTTAAAGTTGGTGTGAGTACTTACTTCCAGCTCTTTGGTGTAGTGAGGAATGAAACATCTTAACAGTGGCCCAAATTTGGGCTTCAGCCTGAAGAGCAACTGCAATTTCACATGAGCTTAAGGCAAGCTAAGACCCCACTTGAATCGTATGGGGGAATCTCTTCCTACAGACAGAGCTGCATCACTTTGCCCTAGAAATGGTAATTTTCCTCTTTTTTTCCACCCCGAAGTAGGGACTGGTCAGATGAACTCAGACTGAGGATTCAAGACCATGCTAAGCCAAAAGTAGAAACTCGTGGCTGGAAAAGGGGTTAGTATTTTTTGTTTTGGCTGAGAGGTTTTAGGTGAGCTTCAGGTGAAGCTATCAGATTGTGCTGCAGAAGGTGGCAAATGTGTGTTGTCGTGTCATGGGTTAGCGCTGGGCCGGCCACTGGACAAATGATGCTCTCTCCTACCTCCTTGTCCTTCCTTCTCAAAGGGGAAGAGAAAGGGAATAGGGGAGAGAGACTTACAGATTGGAAAAGAAAACAAAAACTGTTTTAATGAGAAAAACAATGAAATTATATATGTACAAATATATACAATACCAATATGGAACCCAGTCCCCCTGAAGGCAACCACATCACCGTCACCACTGATGCTGTGGGCAGACACTGGGAAGGCCCAGGCTGGGCTCAGCAGCAGCAGACAGGAACCAGATGCAGGAGCTGGATTCCAGAACTGGATTCAGGAATGCACGGCCTGGGATCAAAGGCAGAATGAACAGAGTCCTCTTTGGACACTGGCCGTTGAAGAAGAGGGCTTGACCCTCATGATCCCTCAGCTTTATACTGAATATGACATATTTGGGAGGGAATACCTCAATGGCCAGTTTAGGGTCACCTGTGCTGCCCGCTTCTCCCACAGGTGCAGACTCTAACTTACTGCGCCCCCAGCGTGGCACACAGGGTTTAGCAGTGACCTCGGTCTGCACAGGAGCAAGTATAAGCAAGAACACACCAGTCCTTGGCAGTAACTGTAAACATCAAGTGTTATCACTGCTAGAAGCAGACACTGCCTGCAAAAATATGCCGTTAATACGCGCTGCCTTTCAGGAAGTGCAGTCACTTGCAGAGACTGAGCTGAAAAGTAAAATCACTGGACAGAATTGGTTCTGTTCAAACTCAAACCAGAACATGTTGTCTCTGCAGACAGGTTAAAAAAAAGAACTGTAGCTTCTCCTCTTCTTTCATCCACTCCACAACCCATGTTCCTCTGTCTTAAGTTACGACTATGAGATGATTAAGCTTGGCTGGGTAGAGAAGAGGGTGCAAATGGTATGCCAAACAGGAGAGGCTATTAGACCAGGTCAGCGTGGAAGCTTGTACCTCTGTGCTCCCAAAATTGCGGCTTTGAGACATATCCCTGGCTTGGGGACTGGGCAAAGGTTTGCCAAGGATCCTCTGATCCATAAATCCTCCCATCACTTCTCCTGCAGAGGGGCTGTACTCATCCTATTCAGTCAAGTAAGCTCTTCAGGCACATGGCTAGAACTCTAGCCAAGAGGCCTTTTTGTAAGAGGTCGCTACAGCCCAAGCACTAGTATAATTAATGGTCAACGGGAAAAAGTTAGCATTTTCCAGACCCTCTAAGGCTCTGACAGACACACTCTGATAGATCTAGCTAAGAATGCTTAAGACTGTCTTCAGGTACCCTCTTCATCCATCTGCTAAGGGCTTCTGCTTTTGTAATGGAGAAGGTCCCGCAAGGGTTTAGCCACTCCAGTTTGGCATCTGATCTCAAATCCAGCTCTAACAGCAGCTGTTAAAGCTGCCTGACTTGACCCTGAAACAGACTGGCAAGCACTTGGACAGTCTTCAAGGAGCAGACAGGAACTGGGCTTAAGAAATGCAACCCCAGCAGCCCCAGTCTGTGGTGACCTTAATGCCTCAGCTTCACATCCCTCTAAAACTGTATCCGAAACTTTACATTAATGCCCCACAGCTGTCTATTGATGCTTTGCTCTATATACTGCACCGAGTGTAGTACAGTTGGCTTTGCAAGAGCTGCATGCCCTGAGTTCAGTGCAAATACTTGCATAAGAGCAGGGAGCACATATTGTTTTAGGCATTAAAATAAGATATAGTCATCCCTTCGAAAGAATGAGCAGAGCCCCAACATTAGTTTAGATCACAATTTTAATGTTTAAAAACTATATAGGTACCAGAGAGATTATAGAACTTAATACATTTTTTTAATTTATTTACACACAAGAAACTGAAAAACTGCGTCATTTGTTTGGATATGAGCAGCACAAAGTATGATGATGTTAGCAGGAGCAAAATATTACCAATGACTGACGTCCACAATCTATTAGAGACGAGCTCGTATCAAGTGTACATCATTCAAGCAGTATTGTTTTTACTGGGTCTGAGTGAGCCTTAGCATACCTTGGGACACTAAAACCAGGTTTCTATAAACAAGTCAAAGTTCAAGTCTTATGGAAAAATACCTTTACAGTTTATATTTTGTTGGCTATAACACTGAAAACAAAATGTACGCTCTTATTAATTTGAAAGACTCTATATAGAAGTGACTGCATATAGGTTTTTTACCTCAAATTTGTGCTCACGGTGAAAGCAAATGTTATTTCAAGTTTCATTTTCATCCAAGACCATAAAGTAAAAATGGGAAAAAAAACCCGATTATCTTTAGATGCATTTTTCATTGTTTTTCAGCAATCCTGAAAAAACATGTTTCTGTGCTTTACCAGCAAGAAAGTCTACGCAAAGCTCTTGATGGAGGCACTCTCAGGACATACACAGCCCTCCCCTCCCATCATCCCCACTGCTGGACATGTAGCTATCCCACGACCAAAATACTGGTCTCTGCCCGTTCATAGGCTGGGATGTGCAAGCAGTCCCAGGCCAGGGATGCTCTCGTAAGCCTCAGGTGTTTTGGTCCTATGGTAGCAGCAAGCCTGGGTCTGCGGCAGAGGAGCAGCTGCAGGACTCTGCCAGAAGTGAGAGGGCTAGAAATGGTGCAGATTGCTCTGGTTGATGCCCATCCCTGGCTTGTAGTACTTTTTTTCTGAACTACAGGCATTTCTGGTGGCTGGAAATGGAAATGCAGAAGTCCTGCCCTCAATCCTGTTTGTACGAGTTTGGTAAGTACATGCCCGGATAAAACATGGAATAATGCTGGGTCAGATTGCTGGCTGCAGCTCACTCCAGGTTCTGCATAAAGCCTTTTTGGCACTTTTCTACCACCCGTTCTCAGCTGAGGAATAACAGGTACCTGGGTACCAAAGGGCCCCTTTACAAGAGAGGTGTTTTAACCAGCAGGAAGACTGGCTAACTTGCTGTTGAGAAAACAGGGAGTCATGCACTGGAATTAACCCCAGCAATTTCATCGGACCTTTTATTTCTCTTTTTTTTTACGACATTAGCGATGTAATTATAATTTCAAGTTTAGGATTTAACTTGTGAACTCCTGGAGAAAGGAAAGGATACACATTTTGCTAAGTCAGAAGCTAAATTATTTGTATTTCTATTAAAATTATTCTTAATATGCAGAGCCTATGTCAACCCTTCTATATCATAGGGGATAAAGAACTGCAAAAATATACAGCATCCTATTTATTTACAATATATATATGTACATAAAAATGAAATTTCCTACAATACAACACGACTGCATAGATTTGTCTTCAGAAACATAGGCATGTGTACAATTTGTGAATTCTAGACCTTTCCAGCCCTCTACTTTTAATTAATTAATTATCTTTTTTTTTTCACAGTTTGATACAGAAATCCTTACATTAGATACAAATAAAACATTCTTTGTGTACGTTATAGGAAATAAGGACTTTCCTGATGCCAAGGGCTCTGGGGAATTGTTTAAAAAAGCACCCTGGCGCCAGGTGATAAAGCCATCTCGTGGAGCTGCTGATGGAGCTGAGTACATTCTGCTGTGCCTTTCTCTTACAGGCACTGGGGTGGGACACCACCACAAGGAAAGAGTTTTGTTTTGACCAAGTTACTCTTTAGCCTTAATGTAAGGTTCAAGCAAAGAAATGTATTCATTTAAAGATAAGCCACGGATACCATTAATTGCTACGGTTAATACTCAGTATCAGAGAGCTGTGGTGCTTATGCATTGTAAGGCAGATGTACAGACACAAACCATATATCGTCCAACCCGCATTTGCACGTGTGACCAATTGCAAGTGGAGCACAAGCCACGGGTTGGTATGTGGCTCAGGAAAGCAGCCGTCGGGAGCGGATGGGCATCCCCATTCCTGACCTCACAAGATGAGACTGACCATTCTGCTCTGGGCCTACACAGGGGCTGGGCACCACTTAGCCCGTGTGAGCCCTACAAAGGATCTGTATCGGTGCACGGATTTGGCATTGGCCCTCTTGACCATGAGCAAGCATCACCCAGAGAGGTCGCTGCTCCCAAGA
>NW_010425373.1:14645-19416 GCF_000710305.1 Buceros rhinoceros silvestris
CTCTTCCCAAATATCAGTCTACCGTGTTTTACTTACTAGGCATGTTTGCAATCAGACAGAGAAGGACAACTGTATTCTGCAACTCTAACGGTACTTTAAGCTCATGACTATCTTCTTTGCAGTGTGCTGTGGACTAGGAGAGGCAGCAAGGCCATCTTTAAAGTGTAGGACTAACTCCTACAGCCTTATTAGGTGCCCCTGCTTCTAATTAGTCCTTCCTTGTCCCTCACCACTCAATTGTTGCTATATGCAAATGAGAATGTTAAAGTATTTTGTGGTAGTTATTAGGAGCAGCTTTGCATTCAGTCTGACATTTGCAGTGCTCACAACAGGGATAAACTCTCTATGAAAAGAAAGCATGCTACCACCTACTAAGTAGATACGGTACTCTGGATCCTATTATTTTAACAACAGAGAAACTCCTACAGCATTTCACTGTGCTCTTAAAATCCTAGCTAAAATGTGGGACTTGTACATCGTTGGCTACAAGTTCACTATTCCAAATGAACTGAATAACAGCAGTACATTTTACAGATAACCTCATACAAATATTGTCATCCATCACTGATGTTGACAGTTACAGCAGGGTCTATTGCATTCTGTTAAGAATGTATAAACCTGATGAGAAAACAAAAAGCACGTTATTTCACGTTCATTACCACAGACATCAATAAACACATGATTCCTTTCCATAAATATCTATAAATATGATGCCAGTAAATCATTCTAAGCAAAATTCCCTCTTTTTTTTTCTTTTTTTTTTTTCTTTTTTTTTCAGAGACCCAGAAACAAAGTCTGTTTGAAGACTCAATATTTTGGGTATCTATTTTTCAGTATCTAAGATATGCTTTGATGGTCCAGTACCTTGGGTAATTTCACTCCATGCACACACCCAGCTCATTCTTCTCCCTATTCATCCAGTAAAACTTCAGTATACAAATAAACTGGGAAAAGAAGGAGGCAGAATAGCAAAGAGGAGAGAAAGGGATAGTGATGGAGGAGATTTGGGAAGATGCAAGGAGCAATGAGTCACCCAACAGGCCTTCAAGTCGAAGGAAGCTGGGTGCCAAAACTCAATGGTTACTATTTTAAACATGAGACTTCAGACTTTTTGGGGGGTGCGTGGGAGGGAGATGTCGCAGTTGTGACCTTGGTGGGACCCTGTGCAGCAGATCAGACCTCTAGCTCATAGCTGGGTACTGGAAAGTCGCTCCCAGGATCTCCTCTCTCACAGCCTCCTGATACACAGAGCTGCACTGCTCATAACTCAGTAGAGGGAGAAGGATAAAGTAGGGAGGAAAGCAAGGGAGCCCTGGAGCATCTTTGAGGATAGTACTGTACAGCATTCTCAGGTGTGAGTTAGGTTTTTTAGGATAAGATCCAGAGAGATTATAAGGCACCTCAAAACCTGAAATGCGACCCCAGCAAGCTGTTATAGAATGGCATGAGATGCTGGGCTCCTGCTGCAGTGACCAGTGCCTGCAAAAGGTGAGCTACAAACAGCCATCCTGAGCTGGGAAGATGTCTGGAAAGAGCTGCAGGGAGATAGGATCCAAGCATAGGTTCTTCTCTCCAGAGCTTGATCAACACCTGGGTTTGTAGGTTATGGTATGGACTTCTCTGTGAATAAGGACAGGGATCAGTCTCATAAAGAGACAATGCAGAGACAACTGTTGACCTGCAGCTTCACAGGCAAGGATTTGAGACCAGTCACAAGAAAGCAAGAGTGACCTCAGCCCAGAGGTCCCAGGTAGCTCAGTGGTTCGCATGTCCAAATGCTGGGCTGGGGGTGAGTGTTTGCGAGCAAGGGCACCGCACTAGAGACCTTGCTGGGAGCCTGTGACTGAAGGCCTGAGGGGCTGGGAGAAAGACAAAATAGGGAAGCCCCGTTCTGCAGTCTAGCAGGTCACTTTGCCCAGAGGGAGGGGGCTTCCAATTTTTTCCTTGCTGCTGGGCTGCCCCAAAGACTTAGGCACCCTGCAGAGTCCACTCTGTCGTATTTCTGGATCACAGTGGAGTATCGGCAGAGCCGGGTACCTCACTGGCTAGGCTGAGGTATGCATCTAGAAGTCTGGGTTAATAGGCTTAATTTCTGCAGCATGATCTCTCTGCACCTCAATGTCCAAATTCCAAGGAAGGCCACAAACAAACCTCTCTGGATGTTACCCTCGGAAACCAACTTTCAATGTCTTGAGAAATGCTCCATGGTCTCAACTCTCAGTGACTTCAAGCCGTGTAGGACAAGGCAATGGCAACAGAGGCAATTCAATAGCTCACAGAAATCCTAAGTTCCCAAATTCTCCATCCTTAACGTTAAAAAGAGCAAGCTGTAACGAGGTTCCCCACAGCTGCTGACAGTCTCCTTCCACAGTTACAGTGGGAGTCAGCAATGAACCAGCTACTGGGAACAAGAGGGTCACTGCATACTGACAGGTATGGCTTGAGCATACTGAGGGCATCAGTATGCTTGGGTGTGACAGGGGCTCCCTTTAGCCATCGGTTCTTTCAGTGCGAACCGGGTTCATACATTTGAGACACTTTTTAGTGAATGACACAAAGCGCATATGGTTATGCTGCTGGCAGTGTACTAATAGAAGATGTCTGCTCGGGATGGTTAACGATCACCTGTTTAGCGTTTGAGTCTCTACAAGTAGTTCTCTACACCAGCTATAAGGCATTAGGCAAATGCTTATTTTGTGGACAATAGATGCAAGTTACAGTGTTTCTGCTAGTAGTAACTGAATGTCTTTCATTGTTATAGAGAATCAATGAGAAATGTAAATGAAATGTTTTAAATATAAAAAGTGTTTTGGTTTGTTTAAAGAAATGTTACAGATTTCAATTTCCATTAGTAATGCGGTAGTTTGGCAGGGTGAGTCAGATCCTGCTCTCGCTGCTGTCAAAAACCCCATTGACTTCAGTGGGAGGAGGATAAGACACAAGAGTCAGTCTCTCTACACGGTATGTACAAATGAGTCCTAGAATGGAAAAGACGTGAGGTATGATTAAATGCATAGGTTTTGATAAAACTGGAGCTTGGTATATTTTTTTTGGAGAGAAGTAGGGCAGTATTAAACAGTTTAATGCTGAAGAAAGTGCAGAATTCCTATGGAAATCTCCGAGCATCTGCTTCTTTTCAGGCCCAAGTACTCATGGTGTGAGTTCAAGTCTAGTTCTGGTCAGACTCCAACTGAAGTGTGTCAGGGGAACAGTGGCTGATGGTGGGGGTGTCCTCCTGCTTCCTGCACCCCATCACAGAGACACACACACACAGAGGTCTGCTCCCCAAAGCCACGAAAGGCCCAAGCACTGGGCCTCAATCCTCCACCAGAACATCAGAGAGAAGCACTAGATTTAGGACCTACACTTATATGACGCTCATTTACGCTCTCATGGTGCATTTCATGCCTGTATCCAGAATGCTACGTTTAACCCAGTGAGACGAACGGTGCACAAAACAGCAACAGAACAAATAAACCAACAAACCAGATGCATACAATTTTGCTACGCAGAGTTTTGGCAAAAAGATGGGGTGGGGCGGCGGCGGGGAAGGGTGTGAGCTGACATCACTCCAGTTGGAATTGATAACAGCAGGCATTTCTGCCCTAAAGGAGCAGAGCTTATGGTTGAAGGGCTAAGGATAACAATGGAACAATGCGATTCATGGGTGGAAGAGGGGAAACAAATTAATTGTGATGAATTCCTAGGCGCAATGCTCTGTACAGTCTCGTAGACAACTAACACAGACTTAGCGCTGATCTGGTTACTCAGTATGGGAGGACAGAGTGATATGCCTGTTGGAGAAATGGGTCTGTTTTCTGCAAGAAAATATGCCCGTAACAGTACTTTCAGTACTGGATAATCATTATTTGGATTTGATTTGAGTAAACTCACAAAAGATGGACTAGATAACAGAACGGATGGTTGCGATTTTGGTGTGTAGCAAACGGGTGTCTTCTTTTCAGAAGGGGGTGAACTTCAGTGTCCTTCAGCACTGCCTCCTGATTGTACCCAGTCATAGATGACCAAGGGAATGCTCACTAGGGAAAACATTATCCCCAGTGCCAAGAAAAGAGAAGCCTGGAACAAAAAGAAGAGAAAATTAATGAATAAAAAGAAAGGACAATTAATTCAAGTATGTTAACTTCTCCTTTTAAGGAGATTTACAAGGTGATATATCAAAGTTATCAGCTAAAATGGGAGAGCACTTCTAGTAAAGACAAGACTTATAGATAATTAAACAGATTAGCATCATTAGTAATTACTCACTGAACACCAAACCCAATTTTTTTCTCTGTACAATTCACTTCTTAAACACTGATCATCCCTGAAGAGGATTAAGTAAGTCTGTTTTTAGGACCGATCAGCTCTGCTCTTTTTAAATCCTCACGGAAATGAGTATACTCTTCCCGTAGGTACAATCTTCCTAGTTAGACTAGGAATACACAGGGGTGTTGCATCTTTTCAGCTGTGGCTCTTTCCGGGGCTCACAGGAAATCTTTCCAAGGCCAATTACCATCTGCTCATGCATGCCAAAGAGCTAACATTTCAGCCAGATTGCTTCTGGTGGAAGCACCTCATGTCTGACTCAGGTCCATTAAAACCATGAGGAATACTGCAAACAGAGCACTTTCTGAATTTTCTGGATTAACGCACTGAAATGGAAAAGGCTTGCTGGGCTCCTTGCTGAAGTGGGCTGGAGGGGTACCAGCACCCTTCTGACAGCTATGGCTTGTTGCAGAGCTGCTGGCTTCCAGCCAGGGCAAGAGAC
>NW_010425373.1:19542-20127 GCF_000710305.1 Buceros rhinoceros silvestris
TCACCCTGCAGTGAAGGGCCCTCCAGAACACAAGGTGCCGTTGTGTGGTACGGCTCCTGCACTGGGAGACCCTCAGGGTGAGCAAAGGAGAATGGCAACGCAGCTGCCAGCTGACTGAAGCAAGGAGGGAAAGTAACATAAGGAAGCTCACATATGTCCAGGTTAGGTAAGCTTTGCATCTAGGATATTATAAGACGAAATCATTGTACTGATGGGAAAGGAATGCATACCCAAATCCTCTGAGTCAACTTTGATCCATCCTGCTGGGTTATTTTTAAATACAACGATGACGGAAGAATGAAAATCAGCATATTGGCAGAAGTGACCCCTGCAAAATTCAAATAAATGAGTTTTGTTAGCTGTCAGCGACAGCTAATTATTGAGTTGCTGATTAGCAACAGTCTTTGAGCGGCACAAAACCAGGATACTGTACCTACAACTCCGAAAATATCCTTCATGGTCGGGATAAAAATGACTAACAGGTTGATGATAACCAAAAGAACAAAAGTAACCAAAACATGACGGCATAAGTCAAATTTTGTTTTCCTGGCCAGCTCAAATAATGATGAACGCACCTGTAGGGAA
>NW_010425373.1:20244-21523 GCF_000710305.1 Buceros rhinoceros silvestris
GGGAGAGAGTTCTTGGTCAGGATTAGTCTGTAAGTGGGTTCAGAAATTCCTGTGTTTATTTTAACTGGTTCTTTATGTGACAACAAGCAGTGCATAGATCTGTCAGAAATTTTGCGGTCTCTGATGTAATGTCCTTTGAAATAATCCTTAAAATTAATTTGATATTTCAAAACTATAGGTATAAATGCATGTGCAATAGGATATTCGTCTGTTTCTAACATGCCTTTTGTGATCCTTCTGCATTTAAAAATGAACTTCACCTCTGAGCCTGCTCCAGTGAAGCAATATGAAGTAAGACAGGGCCCTTTTGGATTCAATTTAAAACAGATATAAGACCAAAAGTGATTCATTTATTTCCTGCAGGGACAACTTCTCCAGAAGTTCGTGGGAGTCTGGTATGGGAAAAGACTGATCCAGGCTCAAGCTATACTGCAGCTACAGCATCACTGTCTTCGGCAACTGCTGGACTGTGGTTTGAAGAAACATGACATGTACAGCCTTTAGTGACTTACAAACCGCGTGGAGCTTTTTACTTACGGTGAAAAACAGCACTGGCACCGTGAGTATCACCGCAACGATCACAGCCAAGCGCACGGTCAGGATGAGGATGTCATCTTTGCTCTGGTACTTGTGGAGCAGATCTGACTGCACATCGTCTATGGAAAAGACAGTAAGGTAAGTGTTCTGGCAAACAGGCGATTTGTTCAGAACAATCATTGCTTAACAACAGCCTTCTTGAACAACAAGTGATTTATCTGCAAACAAAAGAGCATGGAATGAAACAATCTTGAGTTAAAACAGTGCTTTGAACCAAATCCTAATGATCCCATTATTACAGATTAATCCTTTGGAGGCCTGGTTTAGGAATGCATCCTAATTCAAGCCAGCACATGCCTAAGTCTAAGGCAATTTTCACTGTAGGAAAGACAACAGTGAGACATATATGGAAGTTTGCTTACAAATACACATATATATATATAGAGTGAAATAAGTTATTTCTTATTGTTTCTGTGGGCTTTTTATTTTGTTAAATTTTCAAATGCTATAAAAATAACCACATGCACTGCAATGGCTGAACTTAATATAAACTACAAAGTTTTGAGCTAAATTAGTCTAAACAGCAAGTAAACTTCCAGTGAAAAGCAGTGCCTCTGTTCTCAACCAAGAACAAAGCCTATCTTGGGTCAGCTCTCAGCGGGATGCTCTGACATTTGCACTCAAATCCCTCAGCAGCTCCTCTAAGGGCTGCCCTGATGATTTTTTCTCTTGAGCCTGCCCG
>NW_010425374.1:0-416 GCF_000710305.1 Buceros rhinoceros silvestris
TTCCCACAGAACTATTTAGAAGCAGCGATAATTTGGGGTAACACTGGCTAAAGGATGCACTTAAGCACAAGAGAAAAAGAGAGAGACCACATCCGGCTGTCCAGAGGGAGATAAGGGATGAAGCCTGGAGGGTGCCTGAGTCCACCTGAAGTGCTGTGACAGTGTGGGGACATCCCCAAGCCCAAGGAGCCCAGCCAGTCCCACGGGTGCATCTCACTCCATCCATTTCCCTCATCACTTTTCCCGCTGGCTTTTTCTTGCTTAACTTGATTTATTCCAAGCAGTTCTGAGTGGATCCCTAGGACCGGGGGGAGGCAGACAGGGATTTCTCCCTGGCGTGTCCCCCTGTATGTGCCCAAGGAGCCCGCACGGGGGCCCCAGCACATGGTGGCGGTGAACGCGGGTGGCCCCGCAGC
>NW_010425374.1:527-4896 GCF_000710305.1 Buceros rhinoceros silvestris
CACGGGGTCCCCAGCACATGGTGGCGGTGACAGCAGGTGGCACTGCAGCCCCAGAAACGCGCCTGTCCCGCCTAGCCCGGAGCAGCGGGACTGCAGGGGAACACCCTGCGCTCGGTGAGGGTTTGGTGCGGGGGCAGTGGGACTTGCCGCTCCCCTTCTGGGGTGCGGGAGGCTGAATGTGCCAGTTGGTTACAGATAGGGAAAGCAGGAGGAGGAGGCAAGCAGCCCAAGAAATCCAGGTAGCCCAAGAAATCCAGGCAGAGAGCAATCACCAGCCGCTGCAAACCAGGGGGGGTTAGGGAAGACACCTGAGTTGCTGTAAAGCCATGGATATGAACACAAATTTGAAAAAAAAAACCGACCCAAATCCTTCCATGAGCGACACTGATTTATGCCAGTAAATTCATACCAACCTCTCCAGCTGTGCCTGCTAAGAATATAACCGGGGATGCACCATAGCCTCTGTTCCCATCCTATAACTGCCCTGCGAGTTCAGGCTTTATTTTTAGCCTGGCTTCCTCAGGGCTCTGTCTGATTTGATTTCTCCGGAGAGAAGATTTTTTTCTGCTAAATGCCACCCTCCTGCTAGAAACTCCTGTTCTCCCCAGCACTGCTGAAAGGGTTGACCTTTTCAAGCAAGTTTGAAAGATAATCGGGTCAAATTTGGAAAAAACTGGCAGCTGAATAGAGAAGAGAGAAATCTGAAAGAGCATCCAGGGTGAGACAGACAAGTGGGACTCAGACATCAGAGAAGCTGGTCGGTGGCCCAGGGGAAGTTGACATCGCTGCAGCAGGAAGGAAAAAGGGATATTTTCCTTCTTTTTCTTTCATTTGGCTGGTGTATTATTGCCAAGCTCTTTGTGATTTTGCTGTGAGCATTCAGTCAAAAATAAGAGCGGTGTTGATTAGTGGTGTTTGGTCCCGTGATGTTGTTTCTGGCTGGTAGTTGGTTGAGCTCATGTCTTGTAATTAGTGGGTGGGCTTGAAGAGACCACTGCGGCTTCCGATCTCTCGGGGAAAGGGATAAAATAAGCAGGATTAAGGAATTTTAGAAAATTACAGGCAGTTCCATTCCACATAAGCTGTGCCAGGAACACCAAGCCCTAGAGAAGGATGGCCACTGCGGGATGTGTTGCCTATGGGCAGGACTTTGCGCCTCGTCATAGTCCCAAATAACTGCGTGTGTCTCTGCATGTGTGCATCTGCAAGTGTGCGCACAAACACAGCGTGGCCTGCCCAGAGGTCCATGGGCCAGCGGCGGCTGTGGCGACACTGTTCCTCTGCAAGACTGAAGGGATATATTCCATCGGCAAGCACGGTTTTGCTCAAATTTCTTTTTTAAGCAGGCATTATCACAAGTGGTAACAAGACTGCTGTAACTGGAGGGACCTGAGGGGTGCAGAGGGATGTTAGAGCAGAGGGAACACTGGTTCTTGTTCATTTTTAACCAAGCTGACCTGCTGAGGTGACACCAGCACATGGCCAGACCAGCCCGCCCAGGCCATTGAACCCCACTTGAGCTAATCCCACTAATTCTCACTCACATGGTTTTTGCTACAGCAAAGAAAGACAGAAAACTAGCCACAAATTCCCCAGGAAAATGCCAACTGTGAAGCCACAACAACTGAGCAAGAGCCGTAGGGCTCAGAACTGCTTTTCACCAGGGTCTCTGTCCCTGGTTTAGGGAGCTGGCAGGGGGCTCACACCCCAGCTCCCCAGCCTGTCTCATCTAACACCCCAGTGGACATTTCCGCTCTGCATATTGGCTCAGCTGAATTTAAAACTCATTTAAAACAGGCAGTACCTGGTGCTAAATGCAAATGATGTTTCAGGTGGGTGTTCATGCTCCTTCCTCTGCTGCAGGGCACAGGATCTGACCATCCCATTCCCATCTCAGTGGAAAGAGGTTCCCCCTCTAGCATCAGTAAACAGTCCCTTGCTGATATTTTTTCCCAAATAACAACTTCTTCTGGCCAGTATTTGATAACAAGTTTTGTCTTGAGAGAAGGACTGATCTGATAGTGGAAGCAGATTGGATCTGATCAGCCAGGCGCTGAGGCACTGCCCAAAACCACGGCTCTTTGAACTACAATAGTCACAGAAATACAACGTCTACTTTTTAACTGCAAACGTGGATCTGAAGCTGCACTTCCTGCTCATGGGAACGGCTTATCAGGCGAGTTGCTCTGCAGAGTGGCTCTGTCAAGCGTGTTTATCTGTATATATACATGGGTATGTGTATGATGTGTTCATGTACTCTGCTTCCATTCAGTGGAGATATTTAATCGCATGCTGTTCCACCCGAACAGTGTTAAAAGTGTCCTGTGTCTCGCCGGCGATGACTGCTTCCACCTTCGCTCGCCTGGCTCTGGTTTGCCCGCTTGTTGCACCAGAGCTGCCAAATGCAAGTCCCTGGGCCCTAGAAGAAGGAGTTTTCACTAAAAACCAGTCAGCTTTGGGCAAGAGCCCATTGTTTTTCTACAGCAGGGCTTCGGGTAGCAACGATCACCCCGTGGGGACATCTCACCCTTGGCATGGTGCCCGTCGCTGGCACCCCTGCCATGCTGCGTGCCTCCAGCACTGGGGCAGCACTCTCCTCCAAACCACCCAAGGGCCCCCTCTCCCTCTCTCCATATTCCAGCAAAATAAGCATACGATTATTTTTCCACATGAAAGTGCTCAGGTGGACAATCTGACTCCGGCTGAGCCGCCTGGAATCCCTGTGGTTTTGATTTTCAGGGGAGAACAATCTTATCAGGCCAGATCGTACACAGAGATAGGGAGCCTCGGGGTAGGGTTGCACAAGCACAGATTGCCTCAGCTGGGATGGGGAAGGCTCCCTCGCTCTATTTATTTGTTTTCCCCACCGCGGGTTTCAGGTTCTCCTGGTGACCATCATTTCAGCCTTCTTTCCCCAAGCATTGTTTGAGCAGCCGAGCCTTCCTCATGGATCACTGGGCAGGAGGTTCAGATTAAATCCGCCCACAGCCACTTTCAGAGATTTCTTACAAGTAAGGCTTTTTTTTCCCTCCATCCCATTATGGTTCTTTACTGGGCGAGGATAGGATGGGACCCGATTTGGGATGGATGTGATTCCCCCCTCCCTTGGCACACTCGTTTTGGCCTCTTCCCCTCCTGCCAGCTCCCCTTTCAAATCTGGCAACTGCGTGGGCACCTTGTCTCCGATTGCAAAGGCAGGATATACGGTTTCCGCAGAGGCCACCAGCAAATAGCTGTGGCTACGTAACCCTGGCAGAAGTGGGGGGTGAGGACAGAGAGGCATCCTGAGCAAAGCAACCCCCCCAAAACATCACCCAGAGGAGCGCGGGGCGGGTGGAGACTCCGAGACTTGGGCACCCGAGGACAGCACATGCTGCAGCTGGTGCTGACACAGGGGTCCCACCCCACCCCTTATGATGTTCCTCTCCCAGGGCAGTCGCCTTGTGTGACAGGACAGCAGGGACTGAGTGCACCCATGCGACCTGCTCTGGGACTCGACTGGGACCTGGCACAAAAAGTCACCCTGCAAGTCAGAGTGTGTCTGTCTGAATGTTTTAGGTTTGAGTTTAACCCTGCAGTGGGTGTGGGAGCCGTTGTGTGCACATTGAACTCTCTAGATGTCAAATTACCTGAGCTGTGAGAAAACCTTATGTCCTGGTCTTATTCACAGCTTTCAGGTGCCAGCTCTCCTTTTGCATCTCCTCTGCCTGATTTAGAGAATTTTAAGAAATCTCCCTTGTACCGATGCCTTCAGATCATGCAACATCGCTGCTTTCCTTCTCCAGGATAGATGACCAGATTTGACACATCCATGAACCACAAGGGACCACTGTGACAGGCTGGTTGGATGTCTGGTGTCATGAGGCACTGTGTCTCTCGGGGACAGCACAGCTCCAGTGTCCCCACTTCCTTCGCTTGCGCTCTGCCCTCAAATAAGCAATCCCACCTCCATGTCAAGCACCTCCTGAGCCTTTGGGGATGGTGGCTCGGGGGGCACTTCAACCAACAGCAGTTCCTCCCAGCTCAAGCCTGAGCATCTCCCCCTCCCACGGTGGCAGCAGTGACGTGTGTCCCAGCCTGAACTGTCCCATCAGTGTAAAAACACCCTGTGCTTCCCCACCCTGTGGACCCAACAGCTGCCGAACACTCAGGAAAGCACGGAGGAGGCCAGGGCATCCCCACCTAAGCTCCGCTCAAAGGGCGTGTGGCACAAACTACCAACCGGTCTGTGTGTGTTAGAAGCCAACGCGCTGGAGGACAGAAGTGTCCCCTGCAGCTGAGTGCCACTGAGCCCACGCACAGTTCCCGGCTCCTGAACGCTTTGGTTCTGCTCCTGCAGAGGAGCGATGTGGCTGAAGCCCTGCTGAGT
>NW_010425375.1:0-7848 GCF_000710305.1 Buceros rhinoceros silvestris
CGCTCGCGGCTGCCGTGGTCCTGTCTTTCGGGCTGGCAGTGGGTCTGGGTCAGTGCTCTTCCCCGTCTCACACTCGTCGGTGGTACAGAGCTGGTACCTGTCTCAGACTAGGTCACATAGGAGGTTTTTGCCCACGTGTTGCTTTCTTCTGGCTGGTGTTGCATTTTTCCGGTGTACGAAATGTCTGACTGGGATACCTGGAAACGTGTTCCTGCTCTGGTCTTGGTACTTGTGTTCGGGCTCTCACAACACGTTGCTTTCTGCTTGGTTCTCTAGTTCACAGTCAGGGCTTTGCCTGCTCCTAAGTGGAAACTTCTCCAAAACTGTGTGCATATGTACCCATGTAAGTTGAGTAAGTTGGGCTAGGAGAGATATAACAAGCCTTTTTTTTTCAGGTCTGGTTTCTGAGCCCTTACTGTCCTGATTATTGTAGCTGGATGAGGAGAGGTAACAGTACAAATAAAAGCAAGCAGGTTTATTTATCTATGCAGACACAGTGGCTAGTAGTTATCTTTCATTTGTTCCGTAATCTTTATCGGCATCTAGAACTCCTGCAGTTCCTTAGAACATCATCGTAAACCCTGTCTGCTTATAGCAAGGTGGGGGAAGAATGAATGTTCAGGAAGCTAAATACAGGAAATTCTTCTGTGTTAATACGAAAAAGCTTCTTTTGTGGTAAGGTAAAACCATGTGTTTTAATTTAGTGTTTCTTATTTTGATGATACCAAGATGTGACTTTTTAAATGTCAGTTACTGTGTTTCTTCTAGAATATTTTCCCTCCCTTAACCAGTGGAGTACTGCAGTATTTCAGGTGCCGAGATTATCTTCTGAAGCTATTAATTTCCTTTTATTGTTAGAGTTGATGAATTTTTAAATCTACTGTAAACCAGCACAGTTTTCAGTGTATCATATGTAATCCTGTAATATTTCTGAATAGATAAATTGCCCAGATTGCCTTGTGGAGTCTTCCTCCTGTTTTCTTCTGTTTCTTGTACAGAAAAACATGATTTTAGGTCAACGGAAGTAGTTCTGTAGGATGCTTCTGAGAACAGGTCTGAGTATTCTCAACTGGTAAGATAGCGTTTATCTGTATTCAGTGGATTAGATGATATACTGAGATCAGAGGTGAGAAGTACATGTAATACTTTGAAGTTCTATATGCATAGTGGGTGTTTGTGATGCTCTCTGCTTTTATTATCCATGATTTTTAAAAATTTATTTATGTGTTGTTGGGCCTCAGGGGACATGACTGCAGTCCAGACTTGGGGGTTGATTGCTAGGTGTGTGATGTGGAACTTGCTAGTAAGAATGTTTTTTAGGACTTGTGCAAATGAAGAATGCAAGGTTTACCACCAGGAGTGCTTTGTCTCCAGCTGCTGAGTTTAAGTCATTTAAGCCATTGTTTTAAAGTGTTTGTTTTGGGGTTTAGTTTGTACGCATCGTTTTCATGATGTGGCAACTGCTGGGAAAGATGCCAGCTTATATGGCCAGAGAGGGGACTTCTCATACTGTGATTGCACATGACCTGGATTGTAGGAGAGCACTGCAGCTGCTCCCATCCAGCAGAGCGTAAGCTTGTATTTCTGAGCACTCCATTCACTTCTGGGCTTTGCTTAGCCTCCTAAAACTGCAGCAATGAGTGGAAAATAGATGCTGAAGAAGTTTCAGGCCCCTGAAATCACAGTGGTAAAGATGAGCATTGTGCTGCCTTGAGTGATCCATGTATGAATTACCTAGCATGTTTTCTGCTCTTCGAAAGTGTTTTACAGAATGTTGGTGATGTGTACCTTGTAAATGGGAACATTTTGTTTGTCTTTTTCTGATTTACAAATACAGTTAATTTTTGACAAAAGTATTTGTCCTGGATTCAGCTAGGATAGGTTAATTTTCAGAATAAATTCGGAGGGGCCACAGCCAGGATAGCCAAAACAGTCAAGGGCATATTGATACCATACTGGCATCATACTCAGAATGTACCAGCTGGCAGCAAAGCATTAGGTGGCTGCTTATTCCCCGTGGATGGGAAGGAGAGTTGGGAGAAAATGGTAAAACCTGTGAGTTGAGTGAGGGAGAGTTTAATAGAACAACACAATGAGAGAAGAGTTTTTTGGCTCTGTAAACCAGTGCTGTTAGTTTGATTTGACCTCGGATAGCCTTCAGGGTGATATCCAAGGTGTTGCGTATTTAATAGAAATTGTATGCTTACTTGCACTGTTTGTCAAACTACCTGCTTTCCTCTGAAGTTATATACTTTTATTGTTTTAGTCTAAGTTACCACTTGGATGCTTGGTAAGTTCTCAAACTAATCCTGAGCCATGGGTTTAGCAAGCTGATGTAGGTGTACAATATTAATCAAAAGCAGGTACTAATATACTGACTAGCCGTAATAACACTAAATTCTCTGGTAAGTGACCTTTTTATCTCTGGATTCATGCTGTGAATGCCTGTTCTAACATGTATGCTTGCTAGGAAAAGTTTTAATTCATTAAGTCTGTCTGTAGAGCTCACAGATCAATTTGAAAATAATAAATGAATAGGCTATCATAGGTGTTATTAGCTCATAATGTGTTTCTGTTGCTAGATCACTCTTTACTAGGGGCATAGTCATTCCAGACATGAAGGGGGGCAAGAAAGGTGGATTATCTTCAGTGCATTTGCTGTGCGCGTTTTTGAGAATAACTGGATAAACTGTCAGTTTGCCAGCTACAACACGGGTTTGGCTTATCTCTTCTGGCTATCCTAGGGATTTTGGAAATGCTGGAGGTTGGTGGTGAGTTTGCAAAGGTATGTCCAAGTGTTTGTTCTACTAATAGTTGCTGCAGAATAAGCAGGGTCCTGTACCCCGAGGCTGTGTCAGTGTTAAGATGGAACCGTAGCTAGGAAACCTGTTCAGTCATTGGAGTTCAGAGCAGCTTGCTTTTTGTGTGGAGAAAGGTTGGGAAGGTGATGGTCACTAACAGGGAACAGAGTGTAGGTAAGCTAGAGTGACTTAAAATAGTTTCCTTCATCTTTCCCTGTGTCTCACCTTTAAAAATCGAGTTTGTTTTCTGTTCACCTTATGGTGACTGAGTGCTTTATTTTATTCTTGCAAGGTAGAGCATACAGGCCTTGAAAGAGACTGGTTCCCCATGCTTCTTCCCATTTAATCATCTGCACCTTCCATGTGACTTCCATGAATAGTTTCACAGGGGGTGGCTACAGGACTACTTGTCATGTTATGGAAAGTAGACACATGCCCAGACTCAGTTTTGAGTAGAGTTTGCAAGACAAAGTTCTCTAAAATCATCATAAAATCACAAATATTGTGGGTTCCAAACCTTGTCTCTTTTGTGCTGCTGATGTAAATTGGTTAGGTCAGTCCTGACAGGTCATGGTGTGTGGTGATATGCTGTGTGAGAGTCACCTGGTTCTGTCTCTTTCACCCTCAGTGCACAGCAGTGTAGTTGCAGTGTGGGAACTGCATTAAGAGCATCCTTCAGTTTGCTTGTAGGCTCTTCTTGGAAAAACATATTTGTAGATAAACGCTGATATAGTACACAGTGGAAGCTGTGTACGAAGTGGAAGCTTATTTTTGATAAAAAATCTCATGGCTTTTTTTGCTCTATATGCTATCTTGGAATGAAAAAAATCACAATCAAATTCTGCTTCTGTGCATTTGGATTCGTTGTATGAAAACTGAACTAAGTTGGCTGCATGAGTTGATCAACTTGTGGTAGACAGTTTGGTGTAATTTCAGGAAGCAGATAGCCTCCTCCATGGAGATGTTTTGGTCTGCTGCTTTAAAGGAATGTTTAAATTTAGGCAAAATTTTTTACAGTGACAGCTTAATCCTTTTGTGAAAGTATATCTCACACTGTTTTAAAACAGTCTCTAGTGATCTATATTTTGGCTGTAAAAATGCTTCATGAAATTCCCTAGAAGTATTTATTGGTAATATGCTGGCTAAGAAAATCAATGAAATGTCTTAATATGAACTTTGAGGAATAATGTTGCAGTTCTCCCCTGGTTACTTTGTGATGTTTTTTTAAAAAAAAAATTATATTTGCTTTTCAAATATTTTACTGTTAGGAGGCACATTAATGGAGGGGAAGGGAAATAATCTTTCCCTCCTTTCCAGTTTTAATGTGTTACCCACAATGCAAATGCTACCACTTTTAGTAGCTTGCATGTTGTCTTGTAAAATTTTGGAGGAAATGCCCAAACAATATTGTCTCACTTGCTGTTCTTGCTTGTTTTTTTTTCTTCAGCTGATTTAAAAAAAAAAAACAAAACCAAAAACCAAACGAAAAACAACACCAGAAAAATACCCCAAATGGAGAAATTTAACTTTAATTTAGTAAATTGTATGGTGTGAAGATGAGGACCCGCATGCAGATCCTCACTGTAGGATTTGATTTTCTCTTTGTACAAGCTAGTGCAGGCAAATGGTCAAGATGGATAAACAGGCAGTCATTTTTCCGCTAGGTATTTTAGTAGTATATTTAACTACATTTGTAAGAACTTAGGTTAATTGTACATTTGGTTTGTATATTTGGGATTCTTTCCTTTTAAACTTTGATTAAGCCTAACCCTCTAGGTATGATGGATATGTGGGAATTGCTTTTTTCCTCAGTCTTACAGACACATGTTTGATATGCACCTTTTAAGGCAGGTGTTGCTATTTTAGTTGCAAAATGGTAGTGTTATTGGGCATGGACTTGCTCATTGGTGGATTTCAGCTGTGGTGAAATGAAACTGTCTAGTGAACAATTTGTTTTAACAGGAAACTCTTGAGACTTAATATTGCTGCTATTTTAATAAGAAGTTGAGTACTTTTGAGCATACATACGTGTTTTCAAGTACACTTTCTAATTCAGCCCAATGCAAATCACAACGGCATTTTGATTTTGCAGTTTCTTTCTCAAGGAGAGTGAGAAGAGTTTAAAATAGGGAAGTTATCAAGTTTCATCAAGGCATGAGTGCCACCAGAAAATAATTGGTTGCTTTGGTGAAATGTTACCTGTACAGGAAAAACCTGCTTCTAAAAATAATTTCTTCTCCCTGATATTTCTCTAAAAATGGTCGCAGTCAATGTCAATGCTTATACTTTATCTAGAAGCATACAGTGTAATAAGGACTTAATTCCTAGACTGGGCATTATACATCTGTTTTTACGAGTGTACAAGTCTGATGATTCCATTCCATCAGAATTGGTTTGCTATCTGCAAAGACTTGAGTTGCATTTAGCTGAAACGAATACCAGGCTGTGTATTTAACAGTGTACTTGCTTATTTTCTCTTACGTTATGTAAATTCGAAGTGAATATTTCATTGAAGCATTTGGTAAAACTGTTTACAGAATGGCTGTTTAAGTCACTGCAGAACTGATGTGCTTTACAGAAAAGCAGGAGAGAGGTGGTTTGAACTTAATCTTGTGTGCTTGCTGAACACATATATGCGCAGGTCAGATATAATATTTAAGGACTGTTTTTTTTTTTTTTTTTTTTTAACCAGGAGGCAGCCTGATGATTGCTTTTGTGGTTTTTTTTTTCTCCTTTGGTTGTCTTTTTGTGTTTGTTTAGGTTTCTCTTGTCCAGTGCCACACTGTGTTTCTGGATGATATAATATTACCACAAGGAAAGACAAAACTGCATGAAAGAGTGAAGTACGTTGAAATGTGTACAGTCATATTAGTGGGACAGAAATCAATCTCGAATCTATTTATATAAAACGATCTTAATGAAAATTGCTTAGTTAGAACTGTTCCAAAGTATTTATTTTATATACTTCAGTATAAAGGTGAAGAACTTTAAAAGAACGGTAGTCCTTGTAATATTTTATGAGCCAGTGTTGTGGTGTTTTGCCTCTGTGAGAAGGTAAACTTATCTTGGGAAAATAAGAGGATACTAATAAGCACACATTTCTTTTTAGCCAGATCCAATGCCCAGCCTTTTCCAGCCAGTATCCAGTTGCTGCCCCTCCTCAGGGGACAACTTAGAAACTGAAAGTAATGCTCAAGGTCCAGGACCTGCATGAGATGTGTGCTTGCTTGCCATGGTCTGTGCTCTCCCAGGGCTTGGGGGTTTTGTTTTGCTGACCGCTGTCCAAGAACATGCTGCGCCCCAGAGCCCTGCTCCCGTGTGCCACCAGCAGTGTGTGAGTGTCCAGCAACCTGTTCTCAGATGGATGGGCTGACAAGGAAACAGAGGTGAACATCTGCTACTAGTTGATAGCCACTCATGAGATCAGTGTTGGGAATTTTTAGGAAATGGGGAGGAAGGCTGTGGAAAGGTTTTGGTGCATGTGAAGACTCAATGCTGAAAGTATTTATGCAAATTGTTCCCTAAATTTAGTAGCTGACCAGAGGATGGAAATACAGTTGTACTAGTATAGTTGACTGGCCTTGCACAAAACGAAAATATCCCCAATAGGTAAACTGCAGTCATCTCAGAAATAATAAGCCATGGCAAAAAATAAAGACAGAATCTAATTAGAGAGTAATACCTAGAAAGCATATGTTTTGAGAGGGGGAAAAAAAAATAAAACAAAAGGTGTACTTTCTAACTCTGCTCTGTTGCTTACCCTTTCATTTAAAATGCAGTCTCAAAAGAAGTTTCTGTAGCTACGTTGGAGTTAGAAAATTCTTGTGAATGTCTCTGTAAAATGTGTTAGTTTGTGCCTCTTAGAACTGGAATGGTTTGCTCTCATCTGTGGTGCTCTCATTCTTGTACTGTTAAGACTTTAAAGTTTTTTATACTTGCTGTTATTCTGTGCCTGGCTCTCTCTAATCTGCCTAAAGTGTCTTTTAAATAAGTGCATGGTGTCTGTGAGTTTGTAAATGCTCCCATTTCTATCTAGGAAAATATTCTACAACAGGAAGTCCAACTTCTTAAATTTGGTGAGGCTTTTATGCCCCTTTCAGTTGAGCCAGTTTTAGGCCAATACTGCTGAATGTTGCTGTGATTTCTTCTCAGCAAAAAGTATTTTAACTTAACTAATGAATTACTATGGGTAATAGAAGCAGCAATATAGCAATTCCACATCCTTTTCTGAAGAATAAGGATACTTCCAGAAGTTTGACATCTCAGACTATAATTTTTTTAATTTTTATGTTTTAAAGATTTAGTGTGAGAACCAGTACACACTGCTTAATAAAAAGGCGACTAGAACACATAAATGTTGTCTTTATCTTGTGGTCTTAGCCTCTTCTTTCTCCTCTTGTGTAGCTATAGAGAGGTAGCGGCCTTTCAGGCAGCCTCTGTATCTACTTAGTATCCTTTCTTATAAGGATACTTACTGGCTTTTGTTATTCTTTAGTGCTATCCTCTGTATAATGCTTCCTTAGCTGCTACTTTTTTTAGTAAAGAAAACTACATACACCTGACTGTTACAAATACTGTAAGGTATTTGTGTGTAAATTACAGCAAAGCAACTCCTCTTGTCTGAGTTCTTTGGATGCCTTTGGCAGAGCTGTGCGAATAAACCAAGACAGCCCATGAACCTAAGTCAAATACTGTAACCCAGCAACAGTGAAACACTTCAGTGTGCTTCTGCAGGCGCTGCCGTGCTGTCTGTCTTAGCACCTCGCTTCCAGTGGGTGGCTGGAAACACTGCCAGTTGCCCTGTCCATCCTTAGGGCAGTGGACCCGGCAATGGAAAAGGCTCTCAGGTGCAGTGGTGCCCTGAGTCGGTCCAGGGAAGTGGCAGTGGTTCTTCAAGCTGGACCCGGGCAGACAGATTCCATGTGAACACGGATACAGCACTTCTGTAGCTCAAACCTAGTAGGAGCACAGATTTTTAATACAAGGGCAATTTCCAGAAACCCAACACAACACCACCCCCCCCCCCCCCCCCCACCCTTCCTCCAAC
>NW_010425375.1:7932-11537 GCF_000710305.1 Buceros rhinoceros silvestris
TACAAATATTGAGTGGTTTGTAGGCATGGAGCTTTTTTGTGTGCATTCTGTGCCTGTCCAATGTTTTAAGTTGAGATGGTATATTGCACTTACCATGTTTGAATGCCTCTGCCTTAGAAAACTGGAGATATCTGTTGGATGTTGTACTCAGTGAAAGGCTGTTCTTAAAGTGGTTGTCATCAATTATTTTAGTATTTGCTTCAGGCTTTGTTTTTAAATGTTGAGTCATCCCAATCTGGAAAGTTTATCTTTCACCTACAAAATTCTTCACAAACAAGCTAAAGGTCTCCATTGAGTGTACATGAGAATAGAAGTTAATATTTGACAAAAAAATAGGTTGTCAAATAAACTGTGAACTATTTTTGTTTTCATTATCCTTTCTATTGCCTGGAAACTAAATAGAAACAAACTGGTTTCTGTGAAACAGATCTACATTAGGTTACTTCCTTGAATATTTGATAATAAAGGCAAAGTTAAACGATCACTTTAGATGTTGCAGGCTTTGTAGCAAAAGTTTAGTTGTATTAGTCTACTGTTCTTAGTTGGCAGGGATATTTCCTTACATTTCTGTCTCAGTGCCTGAACTGGAATTTTACAGAGGTTTAAATATTGCTAAACTATTTGTAAATTGTCATTTTAAGTGTACAGTCAAAATTATGTTTTTCAGGTGGAATGTTTAAATGATTCTGGTTTCTTTTTTGTGTTTGAGTAGCTTAAATCTGGGAAACTGTCAATTTGTGTGTCTAGACAATGGAAAATTTTTCATTTTGGTTTTAGTTTCTTCCTTTGTGGTTTATCCTGAAGTCTAGATAATAGTAATTTCTTGATTAAAATCTAAACTAACCTCTGGTTTTTGAAAGCATTTTTAATAATGGATTTGATATGTAAATATTTTCAGCTGTATAGCTAGCATGTACTCTGTAAATGTATTTACTTGTCTTGGAGGCATAACACCTTTTTTGTGCTTTATGACAATAGTGATTTTTGAATGCAGTAATTAGACCAGTGTGTTTGCCTTGAGGCTTCAGTCACTTAATCTAAACTCAGAAAATTTCTGGAACATTCTTTATTTGAAAATAAAACTATTCAACAAAAGAAAACTGGCATCTGTATTTTTGTATGAAAAATGCTGGAGCAAATTAAGAGTGATTAAGACTGGCATGCAGTCGTTCACAGAAGATAAGGCTTCTTCCTTCTCCCCGCTCTGCCTAGAGGATTGTTTTCTTTCATAATTTTATGCTCAATGTTGTGCTGTGCATAATTCTTACATAACTTGTCTGTAAACCATTTCTATTTTAGTTTTCACAAAGCCAGTGTTTGGGCCCAACTGTTTAAATGCAAATTAGGAGTACAGTAAGTACAAAATGCCTTCCAGCCATGGCGAGGTAAGGGATTAAAAAGGTTTTTGCAACTTTTCCTTACCAAAGTTGAGAACAGTTGACTTCATACAAGTTATGCAATGTTCTAAATTATCATGAGAAGTATGTTTCTTTAAGTGCCACGAAAGAATGGGGAGCAAGAGGGGCATCAAGAAAAGGCAGGGATTAAAGGTTATTCTTCCTTTTTTGATTTTTTCGCTGTAGTGACTGATTCCTTTCCTTTCTAGAGATCACCAGTCAGATCACAAAGCATGTCAATGCTTACTTCAAAAAGAAGGACTTAAGATGAAATTACTTTTTTTTTTTTTTTAGGATAATGCTAATTTTAACTGGTGCCTGTAGAGCCTGTGAGTTCATTTAGTGGTAAGAAAAAACGTGACTTGTGGGAATGTGCCTCATTTATATAAACTGTAACTCTAGAATAGAGGGTCTATAATTCTAATTTATTATGGACTGTGTATATTTGTGTGTGCCTGTTTGTTTTTAGTCTTCCATCAAAAAGCAGCAGGCACCTAAAGTAAGTGGAATTGAGTAGTGTTTTGAATTTTTTGTGTGTCTTCCAACCAATGCAAATTGTATTACTCTGATAATGTTTTCCTTGGCCAACATGAAAGTTTCTCTTGTACAAAGAAATATAGTCATCAGTCTTCTTTCTTTCCCCAGTTTCATCTCTCTCACTTTCCAGGTCACTTAAGAGGCAAAAGCATTCCTGGTGTTACAGTATTATTTCCTTACCTCTTGCAGATGTTTCACAGATATCAGAAACCAATTTGGTACAAGAACTATCTTCCCCTGCTCACATGGCAGGAGAACCCTTTCATGATATGAATAATAACACACAGATAAAATAGAGCTATATATATTCTCAGGTATCTGAGGATTTTTTTAAATGTATTTGTAATTTGTTACTGGCAATATCAGTACCTTAAAGTGAAAGATAATATCTTTGCTTCCTCTGCATGCTTAGGCAGTTTCACCATTTACCTTTACTATTTATGATTATTTCCCACCTCTTTCTTTGCCATCCATACAAGAAGGGGTGAGAGAAGAATGCTGATGCAGGAAAATGTGCTTCCCAACTTAAAATAAGTGGGGAATCGGAGACGGGAGTAATGTGCTCCATGCCTCACTTTCTCAAGTTATCTGTGTCTGCCTTCTGTGAGCAAGTATTGGTTTAAACTGTTGGTGTATCTTATCTGCATGTTTGTTCTAAGTCACTTTTCTTTCAAACATAATCATCTCAGTGCTAAGGTTTTCTCATGTTCATGTTTGAACGTGTGGGAACCGAAATGCTTTATTTTCCTCTCTGTGTCTTTTGGAAATTAGATTTTTAGCATTGCCCTAAGATGGCTTTGAAGCCATGCAGGCAAGCTGGGATATCAAAGGACTACAGGAATTCAGCCATAATTGTTTTATGGCTTGCCAGAAATCAGACCTATTTGTATAGGTAGCATAGAAAATAGCTGTGATTTGACAATTTGGTGCCATTTATATCCACCATAAAAATAATAAAAAGGCTAAAGGGGTATTTAGAAAGCAGGAACTAAGCTGTAAATGCAAATTGCTTCTTCATTTTCTCAAAGGAACAAAAAGGAAACAGTGTGTAGGAAGCTTTTTATTGAAGGAAAGTTAACAAGGGCCCTCTCTACTTCAAGAATATTTAATACTGTATTTGCACTGTGAAATTGCACATTTGTTTGTTCATTTAGTACAGAATTGCATTGTCCACAACATGCAAATTAAAAAGAACTTAATTATTAAGTTCTTCTGATGAAATCAGAAGAAAAATTAATGCAAACTTTTACAGCAGCATGAGCAAAGTAGCTCAAATGACCTCACTTCTAGAAAATCGGAAATAATTTTTCTGAGTATAAGCATGATCTCTTTGTTTTCTTCTGGAAGTCTTAATCCAAGTTATTAGTCTCGGTAACCATTCATGACTGAACATTTAACTATGCAGACCTGACACTAGTCAGATAATTTCTCGGTTGCTCGGAGAAGTAATCTTGGACATTTATTGGCAATCTTATCGAAAACCAGGGTTTGGGAAGAAGTAGATACCCACAAGGTAACTTTTGGGTGTTCTGCTGCTTTCCAATATGTTGATGAGCATCTGGTGACAGTAACTTACTTGTATGTGCCTTGCTTTTCACTTAACTAGTTGTAGAGAGGTGCCCTGAGCTATATTTGTGGAGTTATCCTACTGCCCTGTGTAGGGGAGCAGTG
>NW_010425375.1:11669-21668 GCF_000710305.1 Buceros rhinoceros silvestris
AGGGAAAAAGCGTTCTCTGAGATACCATTCAGTGACTTGAGGTAATAGCAAGTGCTGGAAGACCATCTCTTCTCAGATAAAAGCAGCATTTAAAGAGATGCCACTTGGCATCGGCACAAATATCAGATAGGAGAACCTGTCATCATTGTCTCCTGATGTGTTTAGAGATGTGGAACTGCAGATTGCTTGAGCAAGTATGGAAACCAGTTGCTAACTGATGGAAATTCCTGTGCTTTACAACTACAGGGCTATCGAGGCCTTAGTACTGCTCAAAGGGAGGACCGTCGAGGTGGTTAACGTTGAGTTGGCAATAGTCTCTGCTCTGTAAATAAAGCAGAGCAAGGTGGTGGGGGAAAAAAAAAAGCTCCGATTTAAAACTGGAAATTTGAGGCCCACAAAAACGAGTGACCAAGTACACCACAAGGAGTGTAGCAGAGGCTAGCAGTTCTATTACAGCACTCTTCCTTTTGTTGATCTAGGTGAGCCTGCTGTCATCCAAGCTATTTTCATAGACAAGGCACACCTGATTTCTTTGTCCCCAGTCTTTCTTGGTTCTTGGGAGTGCGGATGTCTGTTGGAATATTAATATGATTTAACAAGCAATGAAACTTTTGTTTGCTGTTGGACTTAACTTAGTGTATGAACAAGGTTTGACACCTCTAATACTGGCTTATCCTTTGCAAATCTCACAGTATTCCTATTAACTTTTACTCTGAGAAGGAAGGAAATTTTTATCTCAAGAATTAATGTCATTCTTCCTGCTACAAGTGGCACTCCTGTCACTAAAGAGACCGGTTTCTTTATTAACATCTCTGCTACCTTTATCTTTTGGTATCTGTAGGTGATTGAGCAATTAAGCTATAGGATTTATTGTAGATTCATTACTTCTGGATCTATTGATTTAGAGCTGTTCACTCTCCATAGCTTTTAGGTTGTCTGGTTATACTTTCGGTTGGTTTCCAGCTTTCACATTCTTCTGCTAAAAATGGAAGAAACTTTAAGATTTGTAGTTGAGCTTGTCATATAGATTGTGTTTTATTCAATAACTAAATCTTGATTTGAAGACATAGCTATTTCTTCTCAGTTTGATTTTTGTTTGAATGTTGCCTCTTGTCTTGCTAACATGTATAATTTAGTCTAACTGGTAATACGTTCTGTCTTAAAGTGCTTGAGATTCAATTCATGAACATCTCACTGAGCTAACAATGTCTTGCTGAGACAAGAATATTCAAAGGTAGCTGGTGAGGATTTGTGTTCTGTGAACTTTGTATGGCATTGAATGCTTATCCCATTTATTGTTTGAAAAGGTTTGCTAGAAATGGAAACCATACAGATGATCCAAGATGAAGGCCAAATAGCTGGTCACTTCTATGCAATGTGATGTGAGCAGCTGAAAATACTCTCTGTACAGCTTGAATCGTTATGTGATTGCCATTCTGACTTTGTCTTCGGAAGTTTAGTACTTCATGTGCAACTTGGCAATGCAGTTGACTGAGCATTGTATAGCTTAAGTTGTTCTTGTTTCTCATCTCATTACATTCTAAACTGGTAAGTCTTTCAGTTGTGGAGCAAAGGAGGAGTGGACACTTTAGATGGATCTTAAGAAGCTTTTAAATTTGCGGCACATGGAAGTCAACTGGCATATAGAGGGGGACTCTCTAGCTGTCTGTTCAAACAGCATGTTTATAGCCAATTAACTTTCTGCAAATTCTTAGGAATAAATATATTTGATATCTTATTTGGCTTATGTACTGAAATAGAGTTACAGTGAAAGTTGATGTAGTTCATTGTGATTTGTGGATATTGCTGATCTGTAGCAAGTCCATTGGAGAAAAGGAAGTGCATCTGCTGCATATCCTCTGCTCTATGTACTCATGTGGCCTCATGGGGTTGCAGTTTTCCTCTTCTTTGCGTAAAGAGTGGCCACGGAACTGTAAACAGCATGTGGTAGGTGAACTGCTTTTGTGATTTTTCCATTTCTCAGATTCTAAACCAACAATAATGTGGCATTTCTGTTTATCTTGGTCTCTGTGCAGTAGTTGAGGCACCTAGAGGAGTTTATTTTCCATTTGCTAGTATGTGTTATCCTGTAGCTGCACACACAGTGTAGCTCTTGGGGAAGAATCTGAAGTGCACCCATTCTTTTTGCGAGCTCTGAGTGCTTGAGAAGCTTTAAATGGTAATGGATCCTTACAAGAAGTCTTGTTTATATCATTCCTTTACGTGCCACTGCTATGTCTTTATTTCCTGTTAAAGTTTGTAGCAAAAAGGAACGTGATCCCTTTTTAAACATCTGTAAAGCAAAATTTCTAGCTGCAGAAAGTGGATTTGCAGTTTGTGAGCTTATCTACCAAGCTGAAATCCTGTGTGGCTAATCTTACTGTGCCTTAAGGCCAAAGGTAGGCTCTTCTGGAGTTACTCAGCACCTCAGTTAACTTGTTTTCCTTCCTTTTATCTTCCAACTACCATCCTAGTTGCTAGATAATTCTTTTTATTCTCAGAGCTCTGATGAATACAATTAGATTCATACAGACAACAAACGACTTACTAAGTGCTGTTACATGGTATGCCTTAATAGACCTGGGTGCAGCCTGCTGCTGAAAGGATGGCTCATCTGTCCTCCTGTCTACGTGCTGCCACACTTTTCCATGTAACATTGGTGTGAGCTGGGCTAGCATCCTAATTCAGTAGATTACAACTTTCAACCTTCTTCTACCACTTCTGACTATGAAAAGTTCATTTTCTGCTGGATCCCCAGGCTGAACTGACTTACTGTAGAGCTACAGTGTCATCCAGGTCAAGCAGGAGAGGAGGGAATGCATGGCTAAGAGTATAAAGAAAATAAGACTTTCTCTTTCAGTGTCAGTTTGCAGTCACAGAAGATGACGTACTGTGTTAAAGTGAAACAATATACATCCTTATAGTTCTTGAATATGTTTTGACATTACTATTGATGTGTTGTGGTCTTGGTTCTGGCCTTTGTACAAGAATCTTTAACTCACTGAAGAAGTGTACTTTTAGTCAATTTCACTTATTTTAAGTGCTGCAGACTTCACAGCGTGTTTGGGAGGTACAAGGCACTGCAGTATTTAATTTTTAAGATTGAAAGGAAACTGCGGAGCTTAGAAAAGTTTGCCTTCTGTCTAACAAAAGGCCATATACCAACTAGGAATCACACAGATCGGTAATACCATAAGGAATAATGGAATGCTTTCCTTTTCACTTAAAAAGAAAGTTGTAATATTTTAATAAGCTTTTTTCTTTGTTTTTTTCCAACCATATGTCTTGCTTTCCTTGAAATATCCCATGATATTCTGCTTACTCGGTGGATAAGGAAGGCCAGGAAAGGGAGCTTTCTAGGGTTTGTACAATCCTGAGGAGCAGGGAATTCCTTCCTTTTTTTAAATGCTTGCAATCTTAGCAGTATGTAAGGCATTTGGTAGTACTCCAGGGAAGTTCACTGCTGGCTGCGAGGTTTAAAGAAAAACTGTCTACTGTGCACATAAAGTTAGGCTTACTCCTTCATATATTTGTGATACCTGTGCAAATCTGATCCTGTGTTTTTTTTTCTTTTTTGTTCTAAGTACGTCCTTGAGTTTTTGCTTCTGTTTTTGTTGGTTTGGTTTTGTTTGGGAGCATTTAAACTGTCTAATAGGTTTCTTGACTGATATTCTTAAACACTTAAATTAATCAGACTACTTTTTGGGTTTGGTATTTGCAGGGGGAAAATGGAATTAACCTGACAACATCTTTTCTTCTGCAATATTTGTCCAAGATGAGTGTTTATCTCCTGTCTCCAGAGTCAAAACTCTCTGATGCAGAGATGAACATTACTGCAGTGCCACTTGAAGGTACACTGCTCGCTTTGATGTGCTGTTTTAAGAGAGTCCAGTTGCTTGGCACGTGGCAGTGATAACCATTTTTAGTGGCTTGCTAGTGATGGAGAATATGCTACAGTCTGTCGATGATGTGGGAGCTGAGCTCTGTGTGCCTGACTCCAATAATTCTCTCTGCCACAGGCTCATAATTCAGTAGGCTTTTACCACAACTTGGTTGAAGGCAGACATGTAATTAACATGTGACAGCACTATTGATTTGGTATGTCTGTCATAGATTTAACTGGATGCAAACGAATTTTTTTCTAAATGTTGGTCTCTAAGGATAAACAGAAGAGGCCAGCACTGACTTGGGCTGCTTCTCATGGTTTTGACAGTTGTATACCAAAACTGCTACTTTAACACTGTCTGCAGAGAAACTGATCCATACTGAAGCTGAACCAACCATTCATTTTCCTATAGAAATTTGTTATTTGAACAGTCCTGACTTCATAAAAGCAGTGCAAACATGTTTTTTTCTCATAGCGAGTATTTTTATTGATAACTTATGCCATCTTAATTCATCCAATCATCCTCAGTTTGGTAGAGATCTAAGGTTGAAAGCTTCTTAGTTGCTCTCAAATCTTATAATCATCATCATCATTGGCTTCGTGGACGAAGATTTGGGAAGGGCTTTACCCACGCTTACTGCAAGCGCGCTGATGGCTGAAAAGACCAATGCGGGATAGGCAAGACTGGTTGCAGGGAGCACACCAGAAGGTCTCCTTGGGTGGTATAGTTGAGGCACGGTTCTTTCTGCGCTCAAGACTGATTCTATGTGTGCTCTCAAAGGAGACAGCAGCGTTATGTATGGTGTGTCTCCAAATCTCCCGACTGGAGGCCAGGGTGGACCACTGATGGTGGTCAGTATGGCCAAGACTGAGGTATTGTTTCAGGGAGTCCTTATATCTCCTCTTTGGAGCTCTTCTCTTGCGGCAGCCGGTGGCGAGTTCACCATAGAACACAATCTTAGGGAGGTGGTGATCTGCCATCCTGGAGACGTGCCCTGCCCAGCGCAGCTGCGTTTTCAGCAACATGGCCTCAATGCTGGTGACCTCTGCCAGTTCAAGGACAGCAATGTTAGTCACGTAGTCAGTCCAGTGGATGTGAGGTTGAGAGCTATGCTGGTGGTGGCATATGCCTCTGGTAGGGTCTCCCAAGCCTAACAGGTCTCAAATAATAATAATAATTAAAAGCATGCTTTCTTTTACTGCAGAGGAGTATCTTCTAGATCCAGGCAAGTAAAACAAATTTTTGGCCTTGAATCTGCAGCGCATGAAGTTGTAGGGCTTCCAGTGCTGCTCCTGGCACTGGTTATACCATGTCAGAGATACCCAATGACTCTTACACAACATTCTAGTCAAGGAGCAGCATTGTTAGGAGTCACGGGGTGGTTTTTTTGCTGACTTTTAGAATGGGCATCTTTTTGAAAGTATGTATAGTAAATGCTTGCGCCGTATGTATTTCCCTCTTTGTTCTCTGGAGGTAAGGCCGTTTGTCAAGTGCCAAAAGTCATGGAAAGTGTATGTGGAGAAAGTGGTGTGCACAGATTTATCAGTAGAGCGGGGAGACTGGGAGCTTTAGGTATAGCTTTTTCTCCTTGTTCAGTGTTAAGCGAAGCAGTCTTACTCAATTAAGGGCTGGTGGGAGTCCTTTGACTTAAATGTCTACAGATGCAGGGTTTTACTAGCTCTCCCGTGAGAAGTAGAAACTACCATGGCTGTCTACAAGTGTTGCTGTGTTTGTGAACTCTCCTCCCTTGTAGCATTCCACATTGTTAGGGGAAGAGAAATTTCTGCAAAATTTTGGAAATCTGAAACCTCAAAGAGATTCCTCCAAGAGATTGTAAAACAAGTGAAAAGCTAGAGTGGATATGTCCTGGATTAGATTCCACTGGTTGCTACTTACCCTTTACCTGCTGAAATAATACATGACTTAACCTGTTCCTAGAACCAAGAAGGGAAAAATGATTTCACAGCAAAATCAAGTGATGCAAATTCACTCTTCTTAAAAAAATTAGAGATAAGTGTTGTGAGGAAATCATCATGCAAAATTTTTGAACGAGATTTTGTTTGTCATATTAAGTTGTGAGTAATTCAAGTAGGTTTTTCTTTCACCTGCTTTGTTCTAGATAAGTGTTGTAATGTCAGGTTTTTTTCTCTCACTAAAGTCCTTCATACTTGTTATGTTATTTTGGTTTATTAATCTGCTTTGGAAAAGGTCAAAACTGTTAACATCTGTGTGTGATGTCAGTGGCAACACCACCTCATAGATAAAACGGACAAGCAAGCTACTCCTGTTGTGTATGTGACTAATCCTGCTTTCTGTTACTGAAGGTTCTGTAAAATGAGAATCTGTATTGCCTTTTCTGAGGTTATGAGCTATTGTGGACAGCAGTTTGAATTCAATGAGAATTGCACTTTAACACCTGGACGTTATTTTGAAAAATCAGCAGCCCTGTTCTGCACCCTACCCTAACCTCCTAGCAACTCAAAAGGGCCATACAGTGGGCTTGTATTTTTTTACAAATTTCTCAAAAGAAGTAAAAATATATGTATTTTTTAAAGAGTATTAGTTCAGTGAAAACTTGTGTGCCTTTATTCACATAGTTAGTCTGCTTTGAAACATCAGGTTTCTTTTAACTTTAAATCTGCAAAAATCCCAACACCTTAGGTCCTGAAATTACAAATTCCTGAACATAGCAGTAAAACCCTCCAAGGCACATGCATGAATGCATACTTGCTTAAGTGTTTGCAGGCCTAAACCTTTTGTTTTAGAAGTTCTGTCATTCTCTTTTCCCCTTGCCTTGCTTAGAAAAGAGATTCTACCAAACATGGCACTTACCTGAAGATACACTATTTGGGAATCTTTATTGTTTAATTTGTGTAAAATATCTAACACTGCTGATTACTGTCATTTAAAGCAGTTTGTTCTTACTGTAATACTTAGAAATAGTTTAGCTGCTTTTTCTTTCTTTGTTATTTTTCCTTTTTTCCTTTTCCACTAATAAAAACCCCACCTTTAACCTCTTTCTGAAATCTAGGGGTTTTTTGGGTTATTCTTTTTCTTCCCCCTCCTCCCCCCACCAGTAGCCTGATAACAGGAGAAAAGTAATATATTATTGCTAAATTTTCATAGAGGGAAAACTCTACATCACGTTTCATTTTGTATTTAAGTCATTTGGGGATGATTATGTCGTAAATGTATTTTTTACTACTGCAATATTTAGAGTTTAGATGGTCGATTTGGTTCGTGGTATAGTTCATTTATTCATGAAGGCTTTTTGCAAAACAGCCATCTAGTTACTATGAAATACTTATAATGGCAAAGCCTAAATCAACATCATAATACTGTAACAAAAAAATTGATGTGTATTATGGCATGGGTATGTTTTTATGAATCTATCAAATAACTGGACTAACTTCATGGGAGGTAACTCTAACTGGAAAGTTGAGGTATCTGTATGTTAAGCTTTAGTTTTTGGTCATGATGGCTCAAGGGGTTTGCATTAGCTTAATTTAAAATATAGATGATGACATAATATATGTATTGTAACTTAACAATATCCATTGCTCAATGTATTTTAAGTTACAGAAGATATAATAAAGGAATGTAATCATGGCTAACAGAGAAATACTAAGAAATAGCTTTTTATTTTAATGGTAAGATCGGGACTGAGTTTTGATGAGTTTTCCAGTGTTGTTACCTTAGATAAAAAAATAGGTGCAAGGAGGATGGAACCAGGCTTTCCTCAGGAGTGCCTGCTGACAGGATAAGAGGCAATGGACACATATTGAAATACAGGAAATTCCATCTAAACAGACAACAACTTTTTTCTTTTGGAACTGTGCAGGTGGTCAAACGTTGAACACTGTGTTGCTTGAGGAGGTTGCAGAGTCTCTGTCCTTTGAGATTCTCAAAGCTCAACTGCCCAAATCCTTGAGAAACTTGCTCTGTTTGGGGTATGGGGAGGGGAAGAGATACTGAAGGTGATCAGAGTTCAGGATGAAGGAAGGAACCCAGAGGTGCCCTCCCACCTTAGCTGCTCTGATTTTGTGAAGTAGCAGATAATGTAGATGGAGGCCTGACATTCGTATAAAAATGAAGCATGCAATCCAAAGCTGTCTTCCTGATTTGCACCCTGTCAGAAATGGTACTGTGAAACTGATGGCTGCAGTAAATGTTCAAATTTTGCCTTCTGAAATTTCATTGTAATTTTCAGTGATGCTTGATTTCAAATTGAGACAATGTATGTGTGAAGCTTCACTGTATGCTTACTTGTTCTTACTGTTTTCTCCTAAGGCCCATTTTTGATTACTGTCAAAGCAGAGATGACTCCAATGGACATTTGGTTTCACCAGCTATCAGATTTTTGTATGTGATCTTCCACTGCATCAACAGAAAGAATAGAAACCTCATTTTTCCTTCTTTGTGATTTTGTAGATTTGCCTAAGCTGACTTGACTTAAAGCCACGCGGTGCTTGTGGGTTGCAGTTCTGAATCTTTATTCCTGTTTCCCATTACAACTTACAGAAGAGACTTTCCCACTTGGCACAGAAAAAATTTGGGTCTGTAAAAGAAACAGGATAAATGTATTGCTAGAGAACTAAAAGCTTTTTTGAATGTTTTATAAGACAGGATAGGAAGAAGTTAAAAACATGGAGAAACTGGAGTGTGCTGAGATTTCATATCTGTAAGATACTAATTAAGAGGCACTGCTGTCCCAGGAAATGCCTGGGAAATATATGCAAATGTGACAGCATCTTTAATGATATTCAAGAAAAATTTCCATTTTTTATTTCTTTTTTCACTTAAGTCCATTAATTTCAGCTGTGGATTGTTTCTACTGTGTACTTGATGCTAAAATTCAGTTCCTAGGGAATGAACGTATTTCCTGTCTGAGGAGGAGTTTTCCGGCTACTTCAGAAAACAAATACCCTTTTCATCCTCTTTCATTGTATTATTAATTCTAATTTATGTTTTTTTCTTCGTGCTTGTCATGTTGAAGTGATTAACTGTATATGAAAAGCTGCCCTTGAGATTTGAAAGGTTGGTCCCTGAAGAAGGCAAATTATGCTAAATGTTGAGAGTCCATTTACATTAAAGAAAGATCAGAGACTAAAGGGGATAACATGGACTTGTATAGGAACACAAATTTGCACTTGTAAGTTATGATCTGTGTAGTTGGGATTGAAGATCGATTCACCAGAAGCTGATTTTGTGTTTCTGTGTTAGGTAACACCAGAATACCTGCAATAAATTTAGAGTTGTCTGTTTGAAAGTTACTTGTCTCTTGTTGCTTATTGCTCTGCTCAGTGCATTTCTCATTGAAATGAGTTTTTGGCTAAATTTGGAGGAGAAAAGGTGGAAGCAGAGTGCAAGTGAACTTTAAGAGTGCATTGATGCTGAGCATGTAAACGTAGAGGCTTGAGACAGATGTTATAATTGTCAGAAAGTTAAATCATGCCTTACCCACTTGGTGTAAGAAATCCTTTTTTTTTTATATTGTGAGAATGAGGTTAAGCTTATGCAGGACAGATTAAGAAAAGCAAAAAACAAATGCTGTAGAACTTGCATGAATATAGTATTGGAAATTTGATTTGAAGTACGAGGCAAAAAAGCTTTTTTTTTGTAAAAAGCTGTGTGTGTGGCAGCCGTTAGAAAGGACTATATCCTGTGAAAATTTTTAGGCTGTTTTCTGTAATTTATTGTTTTTCCTAGACAATTGGGAGCTACAGAATTTTGTTCCCAGATCTTCCAGATGTTTTTAATGGTAATGCTGTACAGCGCTGATTAGCCTGACTGGTTTGGGTGTTTATTAAAGTCACCTTTCTTCCTTTCAATGTGACTACCACTTGCAGCTGTGTCTATATACATTATTAAAAAAAATTGCTGCTACCCCCCCCTATTGGAAGCTGTCAAGATGTAAATATTTAAAAATACAGGCACATGATGAAACTTAGCTAAGTTTCAGGCAGATGTCCTTAGTAAGGGGCTGATGCTTTTGCTGGACTTTTTTTTTATTTGCCTTTGAAATATGAGGTGTCCTAACTCCTTCGTTTCCCATATTAACATTATTGTAGGATACTTTCATTTAAAATACACACCAGAGTAAGAAGTTGCA
>NW_010425375.1:21782-49786 GCF_000710305.1 Buceros rhinoceros silvestris
CTTTCCCTCACCTCTTTTTATATTGCCGAGGAGGTAAAGATATAAAACTGAACTGAGGCAGCTGAATCCTTCTCCCATTGAGATCAAAAGTCAGTTCTACAGCCATCTGTGGAACCAGAGTTTGACCTTGTAAAATGGAGAATCTTCGTTTTGAAGAGAAAATTGCTTAGTGGAATAGGTGTGGCCATAGTAATTGTTAAACTTCATGTGTAGAAGTGCTTTGTGTTAGAGGTGGTGTTGAAGAGGCCCTTTCCAATGACACTGTTTGAATTGATAGTGTGAGTATGCAAGAAATTCTAGGGACTGAAGGATCTCCTATTGTTACCATCCACTATTCAGGGACTTACTGCAGGAAAAGTGGGACAGTGTACAGTGGTTACACTTGTGTGTTCGAACTTGTTAGTCAAGAAAAAGAATGTTTTTTTTAAATCTTTCTATTCTAATAGAGCCTGTATGTTAGGGATAATACTGAAACTTTTTCTGGAAGTCAGGGGGCTGTTACAGATACAGCTTGTCTTCTGGCAGTGCTGTTAGTTGGAACAGGCAAATGGAAGAAATTGTGGGCAACTTCAGTCTCCAAGCTGGGGCTTGATTTGATAGTTAAGCTGAGCAGGGTAAGTAAAATTTGGATGTGGATAGGACGTAACATGAAAGGAGCCTGCCAAGCAGTATCATCTTCCCCCATTTTGTGTGCTGCAGGTGTATGATAGGGGCTGCTGCTAATATGTGTCATAAAGAGTCTCTGGTTTCTTTAGGTGTTGCTTAATGTTTGTAGTGAATGAAGGTGTATAAGAAGAGTGGGGTCTCTTAGCCTGGGCAGAAATTATATCCAAGACTGGTTAGACTCATATGCTTCAGCATTATATATGTCAGTGGTCCAATTTGTGCTTAGTGGTAAGTAGCACATTTATTAGTGTAACCTAGTATCAACTCAAGAGTTGATAAAGACCTGATAATCTTCCATTTTCTGGTTTGACCCATATTCTGGAATTTTTAAAATTGTAAAGCAAATCTAGTCTCCTCACATTCGGTGGGGAAAATACATTTGGAGCATTTAGAGGAATTACGGGTTTTATCAGTACCATGTTTTTGTGATAACTTTTGGATACTATTGCTGAGGTTGAGCAAAGTGGGAGGAATTTGGAGGGCACAAAGTTTTGTCTGGAAGGCCAGAAGTGTAAAACAACAGAAGTTACAGATAGATCATCTGCCGTAGGGTAGAAAATCTTTTCTGTGTAGAGGATACTGCAATACTACTTGGTACCAATGTTACAGGCATCATCTTCATGATGTAATGACAGTCAAGTACAAAAACTTATAATCCTCGCTGCCAGCGATTACCTGTGTGGACTGCAAGTGTAAACAGGACCCTAGCTGGATGGGAAGTAAAATGACCAGCAGGCTTTTTGCCCTGGCAGAAGCTTGGAGACAGCAGAAAGTACTCATGACAGGAAAGTACAAACTTAGGGAATCAATCCAGAGGAAATCTGGTTCAGACATAAGTTTACTATAAACAGGACTGCTGCATGCAGACATGCTTTCTTGGTCTGTATGGTTCCTCCTTTGACACCAGAGGTGTCAAAAATGTAATAGGAATAGGTTATAGTCTTGCTCTCCTAGATTTCATTAATTGAGTAGTAAAGCAGTATGGAATTTTAGTGTAGCAAAGATGCAAGCTAAGTTGCTGTGTGATCAACAGGTAATTGTTGTCAGGATTTGAAGAGACCAGGTTCTTCTTGACAGTTTCTGTTTTCACTTTAATGTGTGGAGAAAACTGGAGTGAATATGAACTCCTTAAAAATAGAGGCAAGATATGGAAGTGCTTGGTAGTAGTTGAAATAAATCTACTGCGTAGACTTAGGAGTTGATTGTAGTTTAAGATAGGGAGAAAAGAAATCTCAAGAAAACACAGTCATTAGCAAATGAGATTTGTACAGAGCCTGTTAATGCCATGAAGGATTTGCGCTCTGAAGTCCTGGCTGCACTTACACTTTCTGGTGTGTGCCGTAAGATAGAGTGAGCTGGTAAAAGCTGGACAGCTGTTGAGAAATGAGATCAAGATGTCCCCACTCATTCCTGAAACCTCTCAACTTGCTGTCAGCAGTTTTCAGTACAGACTTGCTTGATAATTGTTCTGTCTTCATTGCAGCACTACCAGCCTTGCTATGAGGCTTTTGTGATGTAAATGGCTATCCTGGGCTGCATCAAAAGAAGTGTAATCAGGAGGTCAAATAAGGTGATTCTGCCCCTCTACACCACTATGGTGAGACCTCGCCTGGAGTACTGCATCCAGCTCTGGGGCTGCAATGGGAGACAGACACAGACCTGCTCGAGCAAGTCCAGAGGAGGACCACAAAGATGATCAAAGGGCTAGAGCACCTTGCTCTGTGAGGAAAGACTGAGAGAGTTGGCGTTCTTCAGCTTGGAGAAGAGAAGGCTTCAGGGAGACCTTTTAGTAGCCTTCCAGTACTTAAAAGGGGGCCTACAGGAAAGATGGGCAGGGGCTCTTTGTCAGGGAGTATAGTCGTAGGATAAGGGGTAACAGTTTTAACCTGAAAGAGGGTAGTTTTAGACTAGATATAAGGAAGAAATTTTTATAATCTGAGTGGTGAGACTGGTTGCCCAGAGAGGTAGTTGATGCCCCGTTCCTGGAAACATTGAAGGTCAGATTGCATATGGCTCTGGGCAATCTGATCTAGTTGAAGATGTCCCTGCTCATTGCAGGAGAATTGGAACAAGATGACCTTTGAAGGTCTCTTCCAACCCAAATTATTCTATGATTCTGTGATCTTTTTGCCTAGCTAAAAGCTCAAGTTCATAATTTTTTTCTTTGGTGATTTGAAACACTTCAAATTGAAGTTTTGAATGAAAAAGAGTTGATGCATTATCTTAGAGGATAAAAAGAGGGATTTTTAAGTTTGAGTTACTCTCTTTTGATAGAATAGAAAGTCAGACCACTACTCTTACAAATAACCTTTACTCTGGTAAGTTTAAAAATCAAACTCTCCAGTGCCTTTCATGTTGGTTTTGGCAGTGTTATCAGTCTCAGCATATGCAGTGGGAATATAGTAAGCTCTCTCCCTTCTGACTGCTCTCCCACCCCATACCGAAGATCCCCAAGAAACCATCCCATGCACAACCATCATCTGTCCTCATAAATATATAAGTTTATGTAGGCTGTCAGAAAAATTAAATATGGGGCATTTCAGAAAAGCACTCATTTCCACAAAATCATTCACAAGACTGCTCGTATCATCTGCTTTGCAGCAACTAACAGAGCAGTCTCTGTTTCTGTTTGTTGTGTTCCCTTTCCCCATTCAAGTGTCTGGAGTCAATTGCATGTGGGCTGCTTCATGTCCAAGTTTACTCTGCTTTGCAACCTTTTTCACTCTAACAGCAGGAAAGACCCATGTGCTTGTGCTGTGTGGTTAATAAAAGATAAGACTGCCGCTCCCCAGATTTAGACAGATTGCTCATGCAGCGCATCCTCTTTTCTAAATGAAGAAATGGAGGGTTGCTTTGGCATGCTTACAGCTTTAGCAGGCAGCTCTCATCCAGCCTTGTCTATTCAGTATGTTTAGCAAGAATACAGATAGCTATACTACTGGCAGATGGTTACTACTGGCTGCTACAGGCTCTTGAGAGGAAAGAAAGGGAGGAGAGGAGTAGAGGGATCTTGGCATGTACCTTTCCTTTCTCATTCCTGATCTTCACGATTCTGAATGTTTCATGACAGAAATTTCCCTCCTGTTATTGTCCCCTTTTTGTGTTTTGATTCTTCTTCCAAAGGAAAGTTTAACTGTTTTTCAACAGTCCAGTAGACATTTAAGGCGAAACACCTGGGGCCTGTGTCAGCTGAGGTCAGCACTGCAGTATGCTTGTGCAGCAAGACTGGCATGTTCTTACCCCACTTACCAAGGGCTAAAATCATGCTCATGGTTCTTATTTGTGCCTCAGTTGGTTTAACAACTGTCATGTACCCCAGTCATGTTTCTAGACCTTCAGATGACATTCATTTATTTTCTCCTCCCTCTTCAGTCTTCCCACTCCCAACAGTGCTCTTCACAGTTACACTTCAGCAAAATTTATTCTCTTTTCTCAGGACATTGAAGACTCAGTGTCTCATTGTAGGTCAGGTTTAATGACTACAATATTTTCCTATGAGCTGCCAGTCCAGCAAAAACTTGGTGTTTTGTAGCTTAGTATGCCTGTGCTACAGACTGAGTGACAGGAATTTACAGTGCAGTCTCTGTTTGGTCTGTAATGCCTTTTTTTCTGTCCCAGAGAGACAGGATGTACCAAGGTCAGTTGCCCAGCTGAGATTAGTAAAGGGATGCTGATAGTCTGCTTTGTACGTCTGCAGACAAATCTGTCAAGAGCTTCAGGGATTGGCTGCATTTTCTGATCACTTGGTGGTCAGTGATCACCTGGTGACCAGTTTGGATCACTTTTCACATGTGCAAGGAGATTTTTTTAAGTGCTCTTATTTGTCCTTTGAACACTGACTGCTTATCAATCTTGACTGTACTAGATCTAGAACTTTCCTTTAAAACTGATCTGATAATTCTAAACTGCTGCAGGAAGTTACTCCTCTAACGTAGATTGCTTTTCTGCTTTTATAGAAACATAAAAAGTTGCTAATGACCAGTTATTGTGGTTTTTTTTCAGAATACCTTCTTTTATGATTCCTTGTCTGAAGTTGTTCTATAATAAATCTTAATTATGCAGAAGGTATTTGTAACTTGACTATTAAATGCTTAGGTGTTCAACTGTAGACTTCCTATCCAAGGAGTCTCTCTATTTCAGTGAGTACTAAGAATACATTAAAGCTGTAGGACTGAAGTAATAGTTGCTGTCAGGCAGTTTGGGTTATATTTTGGAACCACTGAAATGCAAGTACTACAGATACATCCTTCCCCTGCTGTGTATTCCCTTCCTAAACCCTAATTAGAAGCTTGCACCACATTTCTAGTCCTTAGAAGAGACACTTGTTGACTTCATATACTGTGAATAGTCTTTGTCATTTCAGCAATTCACATAGTTCAAGCCCTCCCTCTGAAAAACGTAAAAGCACAGCCTCTAGTTTTATTACCTTACAGCAGCATGTGACTGAATTGGAGAAAGGGCCTTGTTCTGTGTTTAACAAGCCTTGCACACTACTGGATGGAGAGGCAGACTTTGCGTTTCGTGTTGCTTGGCAACCTTTCTTGTTGTCCACGTACACATAGAGGGGTTAGGCACAGTATGTTGGTGGCAATCCTAGACCGACTGAAAGAGATGAGAAAAGATCAACTCTTTTTAGCTAACTGGTGGTCAGCCACTTACTGGCTGTCCAGACCATAGGGTTTTCTCAGCTGTAGTGTTAATGTACAGCTTCACAAAAGTGGGGTCAGTGATGGGATGCTTTCCTTATAGGAGGGGAAGATGGGAGCTTGACTCAATCAACATCACTGAAAAGGTGCCTGTTGTGAGAATTCTTTTGTGGTCATGCTCACCAAATAAGTTACTCCCCCCATTCTCCATTGTTTCTTGCAATTGCTAAAATTTTGTCTTAATTGAAGCTATTTCTGGGAGTTGTGACATCTTCTTATGATGGAGTACCTTTGCAGACACTGGCATAATTCATGAAGTAAAACAAAGAAACTTAAAAATACTATTGCTTTCAGTTAATATATTAAACATCAAAAATACTGCTTATGTCATTCATTTCCTTTTGTATGTGACATGTACGCCAGGATTGTCCATTCTGGTTGTGAGCAGTGTCAAAAATTAGTGTTTTCTTCAGGTTATGCCTCTATTCTTAGTTTAGAGTTTACTGTTTGGTTGCTTTTTTCAGAGTTCCAGCTCTGGCAAGAGTTTAGATCAGAACCAATAGGTTCTTATTGCATCAGATTTTGGTTTTCAGCTGTATGTGATGGCAGGCCTTTCAGTGTAGGGATTTTGTTTGAGATACTTTTTTAAAACTTTATTTTATTTTTTTTTGCTATGCTTCCCTTTGAAGTTGTTACTTAGCTCACTGCTGGGCTCATTGAAGCAAGCCCGAGCAACAAACATGATTGACCTGAGAACTTCTGCAGCACTGTTTCAGCAGGGATCTTCAGGAACACAGGGAGTAACACTAACTGGTTACAACTGGCAGGCTAGCTTTGCGCCAGCCGCGAGAATCTCTCTGTTGTTACAGGGAACAGAGCCCTGCTGTGCAGTCCTGGCTGAGGAGGCTTTCTAAGGCGAGCTGAAAGCTGTACTGTACAGGAAATTGGGTAGGGAAGTGGGTTTCTGCTGATTGCAGTCATTAATGCCCCTATAATTAGGGGCTTGTAAGGAATGTTACTCAGCAGCTGTGATGTCCCTTGTGTGGTGCCAATTAAATAATGTGAATGTGCAATTTCAAGCATCTAGTACTTGGACTTAAGCGGAGGGGATGGGAGCTTTCTTATGAGGCAGGGATTAATTGCAGTGTCTGAGAGAATGTGGAGCGGTTGAAGTACTCCCTTGCGTAAATGGTTTGAATAATGTTGCTGTTAATAGAAAACTAGAGGATTTAGTGTTTATTAAATAATTCTGTTGGAGAAGTGAGTTCCAGTGACAGGCATTTAGGGCTAGATAAGCTGTGTGGTGGTTTGGCTTCACTGCCCCCTGGTATTATCTTAGAGCTCGTTGTGTTTTGCTTTGGAAGTAGTATATACTTCATTCCTTAGTGTGTGACCAGTCTCTTTGTTTAATTCTAAAATGTAGGATCAAAATAATGACTGTTATAAATGCCAAATTTTGGTTTGCAGTGGTGTGTGTAGACTGTTTTGTTTTTGATGTTCTGCTTCATGCCGTTTAGTATGCAATGTTTGTAGTAGAAATGTAATGAAATGACTGTAGAAGGAAAGTAAAAATTCTCCAGTGGTCATAAAGCTCAAGCATCTTAAGTTCCGAAAATAAATAGTGGTGATTTCTACCCCTCCTCAACACCTCCCACCTCTAAGTTTTGAACTAAACCTTTTAAATCTTTACTATGTTTAGGTCTCAAATGTCTATAAGCATTAAACTGTTAGATTAATAGAGACAACCTGGAGTAATCCTCACTTGACCTTAAGCTGTTTACAAATCAATTGCAATTCCTAGTTAAACTCTTTCCTTTATCTCTTTTGTTTTGCTTTTCCTGGCATACAAGTAAGATCTGATCACACTGAGAACAAAAGCCTAGTGATTGTTTTACCTTATTCACATTTCTGAATGTTACTTTGCTCAAATGGCATTGCTTTTTCCTATTTGAATATAATGGGTGTTCCAAATGGTGAAGATGCTAGGATAAGTGCTGTTAACAATGTCATGAAACATTGTTGTCTTAGTTAACTGAGTGTGATTTTTCTTTGTATGTGTGTGTCATTCTTGGTGCAGAAGGTGGAAGTTGATAATTGTAGAAGAGTGTATTTAAGGAACCATCTTCAGGGTTAAAATTAGCTCTGGGTTCCCTTTCAGCAGCAGGGCATTTATGGAGGATTATGGTGTCTTGCTGCTGCTCCAGCAGGACCTATTTCCTTTCCAACACCAGTCTGTTGTGGTTGTGGAATCTGAATGTGAGATGTTAGTGCCTCTTGTAATTCTTCCCTTTAAAGTGAGAGATTTGGCGTAGGGTGTGTTAAGCAGTAAACTGACCATTTTTTTTTTTTCTTGTTCTGCCAGCTAACTAGTGTTTATGTAGTGCCTCCTTGTTTAGTTGTATACTTATATTTTCAAATATTACTTGAAAAATAGCAAAATACTGAGGTCACAGTCATGAAGTGAACTTTGAACTTCTGAAGCTGTTGATGAGACCTAAATTTTTCAGAAGTAGGTGTTTCTTACACTTGTCTTAAAGTGCTACACAATACTTTGCACTATGTTAAACCAAACTGTATTAAGACGACATGGCATGAGATCAGACATGTGTATCAGACACACTTACTATACTAATTCTTTGTTTATATAAGCTACACTTGGAAAACTCCTAGCTGCTGCTTCTCTTTCAGAATCTATGTGTGAATCTGCAAAAAGGAAACCAACTTTAATTCATAACAGAAGAGCTTCCAAATAGCTTCCGCACACTTTAAGGATCACAAAACATCCTCACAGACATTTACTATTCTCCCTAGATACTGCTTTTTTCCTGCCAGAGTTCTTGTGAATGATCTTTTGCGCTATTGCTGCTTTCAGTTACATCCTATACTTCAGAGGTGGATGAAAGTCATGAGGTGAGGTGCTTCCAATGCATGTGTAGGCTATGGCAGACACACCTCCTTTTGTAAGAGCCAGCAGGACAGGACTGGAAGCACAAGCATGCTCACAAGTGCATGATGGGTCGAGGGGAGAGTGGTGCATGAATGCAGTGCATTTCTGCCATTTGATCCAATTAATGTGAATTTTCTGCCATTTGATCTAGTTAATGTGAATTTTCTGTCTGTAAAATAAAAATATAAATAGTCTAAAAAGAACTATTGTAAAGTTTTCTTCTTGGTGACAAGGTCTAGCCAGTTCAGTCTTATTATTTTACGTCTTTATGTGGGGTTTCTCACAGGTTAAAACAACCCACACAAAATTAGAAGAAATTACTTTGAGTCTTGGCAATATGAATTATCTTGACTTATAAAATATAAAGGTTTTCATTAGAGTTAATCCAAACCTTTGACATTACCTTTGTAATTGCTACTAGTTGCAATGTTTGTCAGTGAAGTGGTATTCTAGTTAAGTTTCTGTGATTCTTAGTTTTATACAGTTTCATGGTTGTAACATGAAAAGGTTTATCAGAGATGCAGAACAGTGATGTAGACTATAATCTGAAAAGATAATCAACCATCGTAACACATCAGGTGTTAGCATGAAGGTCTAAAATACATAAGCGATAAGCTCTTTGTCTGTAGGTAATATGTGTACTCAGGGTTTGGAAGGTTCTTCTTTTCAGCTGTTTCTTTTGTTTGATTGGCCAATCAGTATTTTGTTAACCAGTATTTGTATAATAAATACAATTAATACTTGGAGAATGCAAAACAAAAAGTTGTGGGATGTCACTGCTTAAATAATAGCTTTAAGAGCTGACTGGCCAGTCTGCTGGACTCTGTGAAGACTTGCTAGACAGTTTCTCTACTGATTCAAAAATGTTCTGAGTAGTAAGTTACATCTCCCAGCAACAGAAAAATGGATAGGAAGTATAAAGTAGGGCAAGCATAAATTAGGTAAAACCTGATAAATTGAGATTAAATTAAAATTCTTGGAAATCAAGTTGAACATCAGACAGACCAGACTTTTTGAAACAAAGCCTGGCATTTCTGTGTTAGATCACTTCAGGAAAGTAAACAAGATGGGAGGGTGTACTGAATCGAGAATTCAATAGTGCTACTGCTTTAGCTGAAAAGAGAAGTATTTACAGTTGGGTACTTCACACAGCAGGTAGGCATTCCCACCATCTTTCATAGGTCTGTGTTTATATGAGAAGTCTGCCTGCTAAACTGTGTAAAAGCAACAGAATCGAGGCTTTCTCTCCTTGCCAGAGGTGAGTATTTCTAGAGTTTTTTAGAATCACATTTTAAATGTAGGTTCTGTTCTTTCTGTTCCTTTATGTGTGGGCAATGCAGAGAACACACACACCATCTTACTGACAGGTGCTATGAATGTGCTATGGGAAGAAAAATTAGGAAAGCAAAATTTGGAAAGCATCTTCAATAGCCAGAGAGCAAAACCTTTAATAAATAGCAGAAGGAAGTAATAAGAACAGGAGTAGAAATGAAGAGAAATTGAGGTAATTGGAAATCAAGAAAAGGAACTAGCACTGTAGAACATCGTGACTTGGCTGGTGTTAGATTGGGGGGAGAGATGGTGTGAGAGGCTTGCAAGTAATGAACTCAAAGGCTGAATGGCTTGCCAAATGAAATCTGTGGATAAAAAGGGGGAGTCAAGGTGTAAGCTTCTATAGTGGTTTGGCTGTCCTTCGAGTCAGAGGTAGCAACAGAGGCATGCGTTGTCAGAGCGTAACTAGATGCCCTTCTCTTGCACAGGTTTGGTTAGAGGTACATTCTCATGTTTTGTGCCATTCAAAATACAATGCTAGCATATTTTCCTGCTTAGTTTTTCTAAGTGGCTGTGAACAGCCTTCTTCAAATAGTTTAGAATGATAGCAGTTACCCTAGAATAGCAAAGGCCTACAAGGCTGTAATAAAGGCCAGTAAAGGATTTAAAATAGCATTTTGATGTGGTGAAAAGCCGTATTGTTGCTTTAAGTAAAAAATCCTCAAAAATGTACCAAAACTGATTTACAGAGAGAGAAGGAGAGAGAAGTATGTGTTTGTAGTGACCTAGGGACTGAACACTTGCTTTGGGATTTTGACAGGAATGATTTGCAAATCAGAGAAATAAAAAGCATGTGTGGTAAGTATACAGTTACATTTGATGGCTAGAGTGAGAAACAGAACTTTACCTCTTATTTTAAGGTTTTCTACACTTTTTTTAACTACAAAAACTGTGGTTGTCATTTGTTTGACAAAGCTGTTTTCCTCTTCAGTGATAAATGCGCTTTTAAGCATCTGAAAATACCTGTGGAAGTCAGAACAGCCAGACATATACCGTGTCCTACCTTTCTGATATCCTTACAGAGATTTTTCTTTTTTGGCAGTTTTAAGGCAAAATAATTTAAATGACTATGCTAATAAGCTTTTCATAATGAACTTCCCCATAAAGTAAATAGGGGAGGCAGGAGATTGAGTCTGTAGTGAGGAAGGGTGCTTTTCATTGGATTTGTTTACCAGTTTATGTAGACTGCAATAGTATAGAAGCCTGGAAGAAACCAGCAATGCCGGAAACACATGTATAGATGTTTCAGCACACAGTGTGTAGTGTATGCACTCAACTGAATGGGGAATAGGGTTCTTCAGATTTTCTGTTGCGTAGTCATCATGTGTGAACAAGTTCTGACTTCTATACACAATATAAATGCTGTGATGTAGTTTTAGGAAACTCTCCCCTTCTGCTTGTTCTTTTTCTTCCTCTTGTAGTTTTAACTACTCACAGCTGGGAGCAGAGAGGGAGCTTTCCTAAAGGCCATGGTCTTAATCTTGGTTGTGAACCACTTTTAAGATCACTGGTGGTTGAGTGCTCAGGCTGTGTCTCCAACTTCTCAGCCAAGGAGAGCTGGTGTTGAAGGATGCGGAGAGCTTCTCTGCTTGCTCAGCATCCGAGTAACTGCTGGTAGTTCATATACACCTCATTGCTAGAAGCAGCCATGGACAGTTAATAGAAGTTACATAGTCATGAAAAGAGTGAGCAAGGATCTGTGCTCTGGTGTGGACAGTGAGGAGGAAAAGAGCATATATAAAATGAAAATAAATTCTGTGAGAAGGTCTGGTTGTGTTGTGTTTCCCAGCAACCTCTGCCTAGTAGGCTAGACTGTTTATTATGTTCCCAAATTCAAATTTTGGGAATATCAGTGTATTGTGACATAATGGCATCAATGAAGAAAACTCTTGGAAAATTTACTTTTTATTGAAAACTGCGAATCAAATGGAAATGTTTCATCACCTTTTGCTAGGTGCTCTAGATTGATAGAAGACCAATAGAAATGGCTTTCGTATTCTAACAAACATTGCTCAAAGACAAAGGTGGATTATAGAGAGCTTGGTGTTCTTGGTTTACCTTATGATCTTGACCTGGTGGGTGGTGATACTTTTGCCAGGAAATCTTTATCATTAGAACATTCTGTTAGTTATATAATTCATTGTATGTGAGTAAGGTAGGCAGGTAGAATTGTAAAAGTGCATAAAAATAGCCAGTTGATGAGTTTTACTTGTTCTTTAGTTAAGTTCTTGTTTATGCTTAATAAAGTAGTATGGAATATCTCACAGGATGTGATGAACTAGAATGTATTGTCAAGTCATTAAAAAAAAAAATCATGTCAAGAAGGAGAATTTGGAAATGAAGCATTGTGCCGTGGAGATACAGAAACAGTAGAGCTTGGAATGAATTCAAATTGCAAATATAAGGGGGAGACTATTTAAATCATCCCTACTAATTACTATAGTGTTTTGAGTGTGTACACTCATTTAGTATTTAGCTGTGACTGTCTACCAGAGATCTGACCTTATCCGTGAAGGTGTCCGGTTCTCCTGGAGGCTGACGCAGCGATTGCAGTGTGGGAGGTCTGAGGAGAGATGCTCTGTGCGGCGTGTGTGTGCTGACTTCTCCACAGCATAAAGAACCACCAGCAGATTTGTGTTAAACTCTTGTAGTGCTGTCATTTAATTCTGTTTTACAGTAACTGTGGGAAATTACTAATGCAGTGCTAAGACTTCACAATTACATTTACCAGCTTGTGGGGTTTTAACTGAGAGCCGAGGGAAGCATTAACTCAACCATGTACATCTTTTCTGACGGAAAATAGATTATACGACAAACAGTAAAATATTAACTAGAAAAAAGTCATGCAGATACAAGACTGAAATATTAACATCTCTCCCTCTGCCTGCACACACAGTGTGAATTGTATGGACAAGCAAATTGAAAGTGCTGTTAACATAGATATTTCTTACCTTTTTTCTCTGCGGTAGAGGAAGAAAGAAACTTGTTTGAAAGGAGCTAGTTATAGAGCTTGTAGGGCATAACCTCCTGTGTTGTTCTTCTAATTAAGTGTGGGGTTCTCTTGTATCTCTGAAAGATAAGTTTTTCTTCCGTAGTTGGTGACCTTGTGGATAGAAACTGTAGCACTGGTCAAGGTAGGTGGAACTAAATGCATGGTAAAGGAACAGTGCTTCACTGAGTATTGGGGTTTTTTAGACAGGTATGATGTGAGATAAATTTTGCATAAAGGTGAATGAACTAAAAATTCTAGGCTTGAAACCTATGTGATCGGTGATTTTTAAATTTGTCCAGAAGTTATTGGTCATGGTGGTTCTACTTAATTATAAACCAGCGTGGAGTGAAGTCAGAACTGAGTGTGAGGAGCAAATGATGACCTTGGGAGTCTGCCTTCTGCAGTCTTCCCTAGAAATGGAAGATCAGTTGCTTTGGATCCATATTAGGGTGGTTGTCGTTAGCACCTCTGTGTAGGAGACAAGGATTACACTGTGTATCAAGTATGATCTTTAGAAGGTGGAAGAAAAATCGGAAAGCCAGAGCTGAATGCTTTTGTGTGGGCAAAACCAAATCTTGTGTTGTTGAGATAACCCCAAGCTGCCAGTGAATTTTTCTCTTCTCCATGCTGTTAGATATAGGAGTTAGATTAGCACAGTCATGCAATAGTACCAAACTTTGTATGCACTTGGTACTCCAGCATAAGTATGCAATTCACATGCCAGGCCTTTAAGATGTATGGCAGAAAGAAACTAAAATTCCATAGCCATGAAGGTGCAGACAGCTTCCCTCTCTATGCAGACAGTAGCACAAGCAGCTATGATTACAAAAAAAGAGAAAATATAAAAATATTTTAAAAAAATTTACTTTGAATTGTGAGATGAAACAGAGAAAGTTTGGGGTATTTATCAAAGTGAGTGAGGAAAGAAAAGGTCAAACAAAATTGCATTTTTATGAGTCAGCAGTGAATTTGAAACAGTAGTATTTATGGCAAATGAAGACTAGCCAATTTCTAACAGTAAAACTACAAAATCAGTTTTAATTAGGCAAGGCTGTAGGATGGAAAACAGGGAGGAAGCTACTTCCTTTTTTTTAGTAACCTTTTTCTTCAGGCTAGAACTGAGGGGAAGAAAACGTCATATACCCTACCTTACTGTGTTTTGCTGTAGCTTTTTCAATCCCTTTAGCAATGCTAATGTCTTAATTGAGAAATGGATAGTTTCTGAAAGTCTATTACAATCACCTGAACTATTAATGCAGCAGTAATTCTAGCTGTTAGAGAAGACAAAATATGGTGTCCTCTCCTAAATGAGCTGCATTTCAGTTCATGGCTGTGCTTTGCTTTTTAGGATCATTGCTCAGTTGTGCTATTTTCAGCACCTTATAACCCATGCTATTAAAAGCAGTTACACTGACCCACTTACAGTCTTTCATTTTGGGTACAATATGCGGACATTGATGCGAAACTTTGTACTTGTCTGTTCTGCCCTTGTGACAGGTGATTGCTTTGTTGTTATGCATTAACGCCCTCAAAGTATAAAACATGGAAAAAAGACTTTTGCGAATTGCACAGAACTGCTTTGCATAGAAGGAAAAGGCTTCTTGAGTGTTACTACTCTCTTTATAAAATAAGGAAGACTAATAGAAAATTAACTGATACCTCAGCTTTCAGTTAATCATGGCTTTCTGCTTGTACATCCTGATTACAGACTGCTTCCCAACACACTTTTCCTGCCACGTCTCTTTACCAGCTATTAAAAACAATGTAGAGTTGAGTTGGAGTGGCTTTATACTGTGTTAATGCAATTCCCCTCAGTAAAGAGAAGTATGCAATGTCCAGTTTCTCCATTGAAAACCTTGAACTCCCATTAATGACAACCAAGCAGTACTGTAACATCTTGAATTTTAGTGGAGTTAAACAATTGCAGCACTGAGCTAAAATATAAGAATATAGCTTTATAGGAAAAGAGTTCACTGTTGTAAGACTTAAAAATAAGTTTTGTCTTAAACAAAATTGCCAACTATTTGATACATTGCTCAAACAAACCACGTTGGTAATCTCCAGTGCTATCACATTTTGGAGAAAGCTAAGCGCTCCCTACTGTTAACCTTATGTAGTGCGTGCGTAACATACTGAACTGCAGTATCTCTATTCAGTACAACCTCATTCTGTTGCTGTTAATTGTCCGGTGGAAATTGCAGTCTTGTGCTATGGTTTAAGCACATGTTCAATTTGCAGTAGTCTACTTCTTAATGCTTCGTTGTTTTAGTAATGAGACAAGTTGTGTGTGGTTCAGAGAACTTGTACTCTTCAACATTTTGCGGTTGAAGTGATGTACCTTAATTTCGGATTTTGAAAAACAGACTTTATCTTACTGGACGAATAGGTTTGCCGTCTTTTAGTTGGAAATTGTCTCATAAATCTGCTATGTTCAAGGTTACTACGATTTGCCACTAATGCTTAATAATGCTAAGACTGACAAAATGCATGCATGTGGTTGTGAGATACATCCTGAAGTGTTAGGCTGGAATTTTAAGCTCACTTTGAAAGAAAGCAGTGATGTAAAATGTCAGGTAATGGCTGCCTAGAGGACATGTTATATTCAAAGCAGCTTAGGGACAGATGAAAGATCTGTTTGGTTTTTGTGGATTTACTTTGTTCCTCTTGGGAACACTGAATGTGACGCCGTGTTCACTTAATAAAGTCTAACAAAATGGAAGCTTTTTATGGATAGAGCCTTGTCTTAATGGTAGTCAGCAGTCCTTGCATCTATTATTAACTACCCTACTAATTTGATGGATGACTTAGAACAAGGTATTTCACTGTCCGAATCTTTAAGCTGCTATGAGGAATACTAGTGTCGTTGGTTGAACACTATAAGTAAAGTCAGCTATTACCATATTTGTCTCAAAGTGGTTTAATATTGGCTCTCACTTCCTGTTCAGACAAATACAAATATGTTGAGATTGCAGATTAATGTCATTCTTATGGTGAAACGCTGCTCATGCATACTTTTTGAAAAATTGGTGCTCCTGTATACTTTTCTTTTTTCAAATTAGAGGACCTTTTATCTTATTAAAACCAGAAATTTCCTTCTCCAATGTGGATCTCCAGACTGTGGGTATTAATATGTGTCCAGCATGAAATAAACAAAATAAGATTTTACAGACCAGTGACTAATTATCAAACAGTAATTAAATTAAAATTTGGTAATTCATATAAAAGAAAATAGCAAGAGTGGACTATGCTTGCCTAAAGGCACTAAAAGGACCTCTATGTTCATACTGATGGGATGAAAATTAAGTGAAACCTAATGTTTCTTTGCAGCTCTTGGGTTTTCCGCAGTTTTGGATCACTTGTAAGGGTAGAATTTCATGTGACTACAAACCTTTTTATTTCTGGCTTTTTTTTTTTTGTCAGAGAACTTTGTTGTCACAGGTTCAGCAACAGTTTTACAGAGTTTTTTCTCATTATTAAGTTGATTCACACCATCTTTCCATACTTTTCAATTAAGATGCCCAGTACATGCATCAGGTTGTCTGTTTTTGTAAGCCATGTCATGTAAACATGTAAAGAGAGGATTGTGCTGTTTGGTATTAATTTTGGTGGCTTGACTCTAGCATGAAGTTGTCAGAGAGAATTACACTTCTTCAGAAAACAGTTCAGAAAACCAAAATTAGTTAGTTTTTTCTGACAAGTAACTAAATACTCATTTTACTTCAGAGATGTCTATAATGGATATCTGCAGCTACAATATTTCAGAGAAAGATCCTTAGTGCAAATAACTTGATTTGAATAAACCACAGATATAAGTTCTCTATATATTGAGAAACTTATGGAGAGATAAGCTATGCTGTACTTGGGATCCTATAAAATAGGACGGTAATGACTGAACTCAGTGGGATATCTGCAGATGAGGGGAAACTGATGTGTGGTTATGTAGAACAAGGTTAATTTATAGAGCAACAAATACTGTCATAGGAGAAGAAATGTGGTTAGAAGAAACATGTAAGCCTTACTGTTTTCCTGAAAGACCAAGGATTTTTTTCTTGTTTTTACATACCTGCATGCCAGCTAGTTTCAGCAAAACTTGACAAGAGAAATGAGTCTTGAGGATGGTAAGTTTTTTCCATGTTTATGGAAATCGGCACCTTGTCGGGGGCGGGGGAGGGGGGTGGAACACAGATACAGTGTCACCAATGAAGGATGGGCAGCACAGGCATTTATACTGTCCTTTTTGATGGGCTTTTTTTCTTAATCTATCAGCCTGGATATACAGCTGCACTTGCTGACTTCTGTTCAGAAATGAACCTGTACAAAATCTGAACAAAGTAACTGGTGCTTTGAGAACTGCTTGTTGCAGTTAGTTGAAGCAGAGACCTTTCTTCTCTTTCATGTAAAGCATTTAAGTTGTATTTAAGGCATTTAAGTAATTTTTGAAAAATTACTTTTTTTGTTTTTCTTTGTTGTCCTCCTGTTTTGTAGCCACAGTTTGACAATGTGATGGAAGAACAGTATTACAGATCTGTTATTTCGTATGAAACTTTTGGGACTAAGACACTGTAGCTTTTTTTTTTACCTCAAAAAAAATCACATGGCTCTCTTGTAATGTTAGTTTTCTTAGCATAGTCCTCAGCAGATCTAGGGAAGGATGAATGGTCTATGCTTCCTCTGCAGTTCTTTTCTAATCCCCTTCAGAGGCGAAAGAGTAAATTTTGAATCCTGTTCATCTAAATTTCTACTCTTGGGATGGTGAGAAGGAATGGGGAATAAAAGTATGAGCACAGTTTGTCTGTTTTGTTTCTGATTAAGCCAGTTAACTGCTGCTGGGAGTAAGAGGGTAAATGAGCCCATCTTATAGGGAATGTCAGCTTGAACATGTCACGTACAAAATATGTCAATATTAGTAGCAACTAGAGGGAAGTGAACAAAGCAATAGCTTCTCTAAGGGTAAGAATGATCACAGTCAAAGAAAGAGGATGAGTGGTGAGAAATAGAAAGAATTGTTGATAACTCCATATTCACATGATGCTCACAAGTGAAAAACTATCTGGAACAATTGTAACAAAAAAACCTCAGGATGAATATAATTTGGTAACAGATTCCCAGTATAAACCTTAATTTGAATTACTTACCAGTAGCTTGATGGGTGCTAAACTATAACTCCACCATTTTTCTTTGACAGTGTTCTCATGTAAAAGTATGGTGAAAAAGATCCTTTGTTGCTCCTCATGAGAGCAGACAACATGAAAATAATGACCTGTCTTAGTTCAAAGCATTAAAGTAAAAAAAAAGTTTATTTAGAAATTTGCAATAAGCAACTCCTGTCTCCTTCAGTTATTAAATGAAATTGTTTCCAGAGGAGGAAGTGGGATATTAGTGAAGCTTTTGCACTATTTTCCTTAAGAACAGTGTTTTTAGTCGCTACCCCTGTTCTAAGAGAGACAACCACAATCTATTTTATTCTGTGCCCCTTGAACTCTCAGTCACAAACTGAGGGACCAAGAATGTTGAAATAAATATATGTATAAAACAATTGTTTCAGGGATGTGGGAGAACCTGGAAGAAGATAGGAGAGACAAAAGGTTGTTTAACCTCAGACTGGGGATCTTATGCAGGTTTAGTGTCCTGGATTAGTTAGATGGATTGATTTGGAGTCTAGACATCACATTTCCTACACAATTGTGTATGCTCTCAAAGAAAAAATTTGTTGGTGGCTGTAAAGTGTTTGCTCTGGAAAGGTGAAGGTTATCTGAACACCCTGAAGGTCTGTAGCTGTATTTTTTTTTTTTTTTTTTTTTTTTTTTTTTTTTTTTTTTTTTTTTTTTTTTTTTTTTTTTTTTTTTTTTTTTTGCTCTTCCTGCAAACAGCAGTGGGGGAGGCAGAAGTATGGATTTTTTGTATGTACTTGTGTACTTCCCTGGGAGGAGGAAAGTACTGGTTGAAGGATGAGAAAAGAGAAGGATAAAAAGCATTTGGTATCAGTCAGTATACAAGTGTAAGATTATGTGGGAAAATAATGGAAGAGTGGAGATGAGGGTTGTAAACATGCTCAAGCGACTTGCAGCTGGGGTGTCAAAAAACACGTATATCACACAAATTGTTGTTTAGTTTTGTGTGTTTGGCAAGTAGAACATCTGTGTTTAGATAACATAGGTCTATGACAGACTCAGAGGCACCTTATCAAACATGCTTGTGATTCCTGCCCTGCTGTGGGAAAGATCAAAGTGCAGCAGAAAAATATGCCTGCAGGAATCTGTGATATACTGGAAAAGGCGGCTTGTTTGAAAGCTTTTTTCGCTCTCTAGCAAGGACCGAGCTCTGTGGTGCCTGAGTCCCCGCTTGCGTACCTCTGCCTGGCTGCTGCTGCAGAGATCCCCCAGTTCACAAGGTAACAAGAAAAAATTTACTCTTTGCATTTCAATGCTTGAGGGTTTCCTGAAAAACTGTACTGTAAACGCAGTCAGTAAGGATACAAAGGCGAAAAATGCATAGTTTAATAGTTATTTACATTAAAACAACAAAGGAAATCTATCATTTTAGCATATGTATTTTCTACAAATAAGGAATAGGCTTGAATATAAACACTTTCACAAGCTGTTTTTTGTGGGTTCACAGTCAAAATGAAGATGTTAAATACATAAATGAGGCGGGGGCGGGGAGGGGGAGTGGAGGAGGAGGATGTTCAACAGAAATAATCAAGGGGTTTTGTGTTGAATAGCATCTTATTTAAAACACCAGCCTTAACCCTGTTGCAGGCATAAGTAGGTTTCTAATGAAATACCAAATGATTCTATATAGAGAGACATTATTAGCAGAAGAAATTCAAGGAATGTGAAGTTTGGGGGGGGGGAAGGGGGGGAAAAGAAAATAACAAAATAAGGCTTACCTTGTCTTAATATGAGCCAGTACTTAAACTCACCAAGATTGAATTGCAGGGAGATGCCTAGAAAATAGATCCAAGAGGGAGTGGAGCAGGCTGAGAAGCTTGTAGTGGACACCAAATATACTGGTTTGTGTTTGATATATGGGAAAAAAGAAACAGCTTCTGTGGTTTCCTTAGAAAAAGGCACTGCAGAATACAGTGAGACAAATAGTCACTCTAGCCTTGCTGTGTGAAGACACAGATAGTTCCTCCTCCTCCTTTAGGGCTCTGCTGTGTGAGGCCATGGGAGGAAGCTTGTGGCAGAGCAAGTGATGACCTCACAAAGAGGGACCACAGCTTTAGAAGTGTGGTCATGAGACCATTATTAAAATGAAACAGTTTGCCTTGTCAAATCTGGTGCCTTTAGAAGGACTTAATTAGTGAGACCCGGTTTCATTACCCTGCATTAGAGATTTCCTGAGTGTATATTCAGAGTTTTCTGTTTTTTGCTTTCCTTCGTAGCCAGAGATTGTTGCTCAGGAAAGTTAAGGCTTTCCCAAAACATACAAGTTTATGCTCTATGTTGGTTTCCAGCATTAAAGTTGAGGCTAGGTAACAACAGTCTGTTTATGATAGCCCCTACAAGTAACTGTGAAGAAATTTAACCTTGTCCCAGCCCAAACCAGTACAGAAGTGCTATCAGTTGCCTAGAGGCTTTAAGGGTATCCTATGAAGAACATTTCTACTGCTGTATGTTCAAGTTTGTTCTGAGGTGTTGTAAGTCTGAAGTGCAGCGTCTTTAATGCCACAAATAACTTGTTTTGTGAGACTACTGCTGTGAAGCATCTTACAACAAATGGTTGGACTAAAATTTGGAAGGTGCTGAAGCTAATAAAGTTGCTTTGTGAAGGAGTATAATTCCAATGGCATTAAACGATCTTTGCCATATTCTTGCACTTTTAAATATGTTTCTTATGGCTACTGTATGTCTTAGTGGGGGTTTTACTATGTAATTATAGGTTTGAAATAATCAAGTGCTCATGTACAGGTATGGTAAATAGAACTTAAGCAGATTAGGTGGTTTAAAGAATTGATGGTTACAAGGCAGTATTTACTGGTGTGTGCTGCTCAGTGTCCCCTTGTGGTAACTGCTGTGTTCTGAAGTCACAGTAATTGGTACTTATTATTGTGAAGTGTTGTGGGAATCCTTTGGTGAGAGAGAGTTTGAACTAAAAACTGAGAGCAGTAGTTCTCATCAGTTGCTGTAAGGCTTCAGCTAGCGTGTTGTGAAAGGACATGCATGTTTGGAGTTGTCTTAAATGGCTAGTTTTTGCATGTATGTTGGAACTGCGTCAATGGCATTTATGAGCACAGGATCAGGAACCCTATGTATGTTATCTGAATAAAGTATGTCACAGACTTATTTTCACTCTTCTCTGGTGTTGCAGTTCTTGGTTTTTAATACCCCTTTGAATTTTCTCATCTTCTCTTGATCTTCTGTTCGTTTAAAGGTATGGGGAGGAAAAGATAAAAACTCATGAGTATTACAGCAGTACAGTTACTTGGAGTAATTATGTTCCACTGCAGAAAAGTTTTATGTAGTTAACTGAAATAGCCAGTCATCCAGTTTACCAGATTCGTATTAAGATTACCTTGACTTATGTTCATAAGTAGGTTATAATACTGATAGGTACTTACAAAGGAATTACAGTTTAAATTGTGTCTTTTAAGAATCCATATTATGTGTTTCTCCCTTCATTGATTTCCATTTGTAGTTACCTTTTTAAGTATAGGAAGTTATGTTAAGTCACCTGGTTTTCTTCATTCTGCTCAATTGGAGCTTAACTTAATTTTCTTTTATCAAGATGTTTTCTTCCCAGTAGGCTACCTGTCTTGCATCTGCTCATTAATAAATGTTGTGAATAGCACTCATATGCTGAAAAGTATCTCATTAAGAATCATGAAAATAGAAGCAATCTGCTTGTTTAATAAAATAACTAAAATTAAGATTGCTGTCTGTTTTGAGTGTTCTGTATTCAGTTTCATGAAAGCTTTTTCCTGCAGTTTTCCCCTGGTGTTATTTCCTTGTTACCCAGGAGGCTTTTTCCCTGATATTTTTCTTAGTTCTCAAGTCTTCAAATAAGATTTAATTGTGCAATCATGACTCTGTGTTTGAGTTTTAGACTTGTTAGAGAATGCATGGCAAAGTCAGTCTTTGGAACTGGGCAGTTATCTTTCTGTGTGTCTCTCATTTCTCTGCTTCTGAACTGGGCATCTGTACTATTCTTCACTCTTGCCTCTGGTGTCTTAAATATTTAAGCTTTGTCTGTGGGAAGGACAGAGCATCTTAAGAGTGTCTGGTGATCATGATTGTTCTTGAAAGAAAAATTAAAGTATATACAGCTCTTTTCTCAGAGTGTTATTTTAAGTCTGTCTTTCTTTTGCTTTTAACTAAAGCGAAATGTTTCCTGCAAGGAAAAGATACTGTTAATTTCTCCTTTCCCCAAAGTCTTCCCTGGAGCAGAAGGTGGGTTTGATCTTTTGTGCTGTCCTAAGAAGAATGTAAATGGTTGGTGACAATCAAGAATGTTCTATTTCTACTCTTGTGTGGACCGTAATACAACTTAAGTGGTTTTCTTATCATGCTGTCTTCTGTGTATGTAAGGTAAATATTCTTCAGAAAGTAACTTCAGAATATTTTGGTAGGTAGTAGCGAGTTTTACAAATAGGGGGTTTGCTATGTATGTTTTCAAAATCTCTTCTTTCATTGCTTCTTTAAGTCCTCCTAATTATGTTAACTAGGTTTTGCTTGGAAGAAACTTAGAATAGCAGAGATCTAAGTGTCTGTCTCATCTCAAAGCCCACAGAAAGCCTAATTATCTGTTCCTACAGGTGGTAATCCTGTGACTGATTTGTTGTGTCTTCTTTGCCATTTCCTGTAATCTCAGTCTGTCTAAACAGATCTGGCAAACAGCCTTGGAAGCATTTTTAGTTTCTGAAGGATGTGGCTGAAGTTCTACTTCTGACAGCAGCTGGTCCTGAAGACGGAGGTGCAAGTCGAGTGCTGGAAGCCTCCTCCTTGCCCATTCCACCTCATGGTTCTCTGACTTGCAGTATTATTGCATGTGAACTGGCTTCACTTCAGGTTTTTGTACTTATGGACACTGAGAGTCTTCACAGCTTCAATTTTGTTATTGTTACTGGTTGTTTTTTTTGTAGTATATTGCAATATGTGTGTGGGGAAGATTCTTCAATGCGCACTCAGCGTGAGGCCATGGATGGACGCATTTCTGATACTGTGACCTTGTTACTGAATAAAAAGCTTTTTGTTAGTGTGCTCATTTCTCTCAGATTACAGTAATTAGAAGTAGCCCTGGATATGGCTGTTGGTGGGGAGGATGGGGAGTGCATGAGTGGTTCTGGGTGTCCCAGAGCAAGGGGGCAGTCTTGGGTGCAGGCCCAGGCCAGGTGGAGGCTGCCTGTTGCTACTGCTGGAGAAGATGTGGGATGGCAGAGGTTGAGCCCTTGCTTGCTATGAGCTCTGCCTTAGGTGATAAGTAGTAGGGTGCATGTGTGTTTACAGCAGGTTTAGAGTGCTCTCTGAAGGAGTTGGGTAGGGCAGAACAGCATCTGCAAAGGAAACCCCCTGCTACTGCCTGCACTTCCAAAGCCAGAGTCTGTAGCTTGTGATGCTGCTTGGACTTTTGGGCCAAATGAGGCTTTTCTACCACTCTTTGTTGTATCTTCCTCTTCCATTTGTCCTGAATAAGGACATGTATTTTTAGCCACAAGTTTTAGCTTCCTTAACATTCATATGAAGAGGCAGAGTTCTTAACCTGGTAACTGCGCATATAGGTTGCTGTCCTTGGATCTGGGTGCTCACTGATGGCTACCATGCCTTAAATGTATCTTAAAGCATTGAAAGGATGAAGGGAAGGCAATGGATGCTTTTTTCCTGGATTTTAGTAAGGATTTTGATGCTGTTCCTCGCAGCATCCTTCTGGACAAGTGGTCTAACTGTGGGTTGAGCAAGTTCACAGTGTACTTGAGTGAAGAGCTGGTTGAAGGGCAGAGCTCAAAGAGTTGTTGTGAAGGGAGCTACATCTGGCTGGTGACTGGTCACCAGTGCTGTTCTTCAGGGCCCAGTTTTAGACCAGTTTTGTTCAATACATTTATCAATAATCTGGATGCAGGAGTTGAGTGCACCATTAGCAAGTTTGCTGATGATACCAAACTGTGAGGTGCTGTTGGCACGCTTGCTGGGTAAGATACCTTGCAGAGAGCTCTAGATAGGTTGGAGCATTGGACAAACATGCAATGGCCTGAAATTTAACAATTTCAAATGGCGGATTCTGTACCTGAGATGGAGTAATGTGGAGCACAATTGTTAATTGGGAGACGAGTGGTTGAAGAGTGCTGGGGGTACTGGGGGATCTGGGGGTGCTGGTTGACGTTCATCTTGACAGGAGTCAGCAGTGAGTCCTGGCAGCCAAGAGGGCAAACCACAGGCTGGGGGGCATCAAACACAGCAGAAGCAGCCTGTCAACAGAGGTAATCATCCTGCTGTATTTAGTGTTGTGTGGCCTCACCTGGAGCACTGTGTGTATTCAGGGGCCCACAATTTAAGAAGGTTGTGAAGGTCCTTGAATGTGTCCAGAGGAAAGCCACAACGCTGGTGACAGGGCTGGAAGGCATGTCCTATGAGGAGCACCTGAGGACTCAGGGTTTGTCTAGTTTGGAGAAAAGGGGGCTGAGGGGACAACCTCACTGCTGAGTACAGCTTTCTGAGGAGGGGAAGTGGAGAGTGGGGTCCTCATCTCTTCTGCCTGGGATCCAGTGAAAAGATGCATGGGAATGGTCCAAAGCTGTGTGAGGGCAAGTTTAGACTGGACATTAGGAAGCTTTCGTTTACCAGCGGGGTGGTCAAACACTAGAACAGGCTTTTGAAGGAGGTGGTCAATGCCTCAAGCACATCAGTGTTTAAGGGGCGTTTGGACAATGTCCTTAACATGCTTTAACTTTTGGTCAGCCCTGAGTTATTCAGGCAGTTGGACCAGGTGATCATTTTAGTTCCCTTCCAACTGCAGTAGTTTTTTCTATTCTGTTTTACATGTTGGGCAGAAAAATAAAGCTGTAGGTGTGATATAGTGGACAGAAACAATGTTACGGTTGTAATTTCTTTTGTTTAAGGATAATCTTAGTTTTCTATTCCTCTTCTTTATAAATCACTTGTCATAAGCCTCACATGGCTACCTGTTCCCTGTAATCTTCCCTCAATGTAAAACACATGAATAGTATAGTTATTGTGATCATTACCCACATATCAGCATATACAACATCTGCATTACCTGCATACAAACACAGCTCTCAAGCTGTTGTTTATGCCTGGAGCATATATTTACGTCATATTCACTATAAATAAGTTTGCACACAGACTTCAAATCTCTGTGCTTCAGGGATGTTTTTGGTTGTAGAGCTTTGTATTGGTGTGTGACACAAGTAATGGTAAGTGAAAGCCGGAACAAGCAGGTGCATTCTTTTAAATACACTGTGTAAATACTTGTTCTAGCCTTAGTTGCTCCCTCCTATAGTGTTAAGCTCATTTATTAACATGTCAATGTTTTGCTTAAATTAGGATACCGATTTGCTAATGAATGGTATTAATAAAATGTGGTTGAAGAGGTACTTTTCATTCTTAGTCCCACTCTCTAACTGATAAAATAGTTGTGAAATAGACTAGCGTTTGTGATCTTATATGTAGCTGTTCTGAATAGCATCAGAAAGACCGTCAGTTAGACAGTAGAAGCAAAAATGATTATGTTTTCCAGTGTATTAAATATGAAGAAATGTTGCAATTACTGTTGGAATACTTTGTAAGAAGCAGTTTCTTGCTGACCTAAGTTAAAATATACTGCAGTCCATCTGCAGGCTTTGAAGGGCAATGAAGATATATAATGGGTATTGTTCCTACAAGTGCAAAATGCTATTGCAGCAGATAAATAATGAGGATGTGCTAACTCCATTGAATCACTGTCTTGGTTCTTAGATAGTAGTTAATATTATTTCAAATACAAACTCAGTGTTCATTAGAACACTAACTGACATGCTACTTAGTAGCACTAAAGTGCTTCTTCCATGTTGATGTGCCCTAATCTCCTATCTGGATTTCTTAGTTTTAAGTACTTCATTTTATCTTCTCTGAGAAGTTCTCTGTTACTTGGTTTCTGCTGGAGAGCGCTGACACAGTCTGGGAGCAGTTCTAGCCATTCAGAAATTTACTCACTTTTGTTACTGTAACTACTTACGGGTTTCTTTGTAATTGTCATGTAAAAAGTAATTTACATAATGATTAGTCATAATGATGAGTGGTGAGTGCAGTAGCAGATTTTGTTCTTTGCTACTGAATTTTCATGGAAGTTTTACCAAACGGTATTACAGGCAGAGATTCTCAGCTCTTGTCTCTTAATATGATGAAAAGATTTGTACTGACTCTGAGCATTAGGCAACAGCCAGTTTTTCTGTTTTTAAACTTTCACGGATGGGGAGACATGCCTTCTCAAGGTTGATGCAACGCAGATCTCATGTGACACAAGAGAAATATTTTTCTAATCAGAGCATTTCTTGCTCTGTAGAAGGAAAAGCCTGACAAAATAATAATATATACTTGATCATTGAAGAAAAATAACCACAGAGAACTGAGAGGTATGCTGGAAATATTCTTAACCTTGACTTGCAGTTCAACAGAAGTTTGACACAAGTGTGGCATCACTGGAATACAGAGTAGTTTTGATCCAAGTTTGATCTGTGCATAGCACAGTGAAGTTAAAATATAGAGTTAGATAAATATTTATCTGACTTTCTCACGTATGTCTGGGAGTTAAGAAAAAGATATTCTCTATGCAAAGTCTTTTTATTGAGCAAGGAGACATATATAATAACAGATAAAATGACTTCAAATCCTGCAGTTGTGGAACTTCCACAGTAAAAGAGAAAATCCCAGGGGCTGTATATTGTATAAAAATATGAAGTGCATTAATGCACAATTACTGGAAATATTTATCACAGTTAAAATGATAATGATACCTACAGGACAAATTGGCATTTATAGTCAAGAATTTTTAATGCCATATCTAATATCTTTTCCACCAGAAATAATTGTCTGATTTATTACATTGGTATCCAGACAGCCTTCGCTGCAGTTGATGTTAAGCATCTTTCCTGTTCAAGGGTTTTTCTTTTGCTTCAGTGGCATGCTTTTCTAAGGAAGATTTCTAGACAGGGTACTTTGTGGAGGTAATTTACTCTGATCCATTGATACCTCAATTTATATATATATATTTTATAAAAATATAGGGTTTTTTAAACTTTATTGAAAACTACTTCCTGTTGGGAGAAAAATATCTAGAATTAAAAGGTGAAATGTAGTATAGGTGTAACTTCAGTTTAAAAAGGCTTTTTTTTTTTTCCACTCTTGCCCTCATTCCCATCTTATTTGGAGGAAATCTGAGGAAGCAGGCAGAAGGGATGGAAGGCATGAACTATGAATGGTCTTAGATATCTCCAATAGCTTCTGTATGTCTCATTAAGGATTGTTGCTTGCATGTGGAGTGCAGAATATAGCTGAAAAGCTTTCTGTGTCCTTCAGTCAAGAGGAAGGTCTTCGGCACCATCTGTAAAGTGTACTGGATTTAGAAAGCTTGCAAGTGCCTGAGGATCTTCCTGTGTCTGTGTATGAAGGGACAGGCAAGAGAAGTGCTTCACTTGCTGGAAGTCCTGGAAGAGGTGGGAAAATACCATTTTATATGGTGTTTCAAGGTCTGGTGGATGATTTGCTGCCAGTCAGTTTTGTTCCAGAGTCTAGCATGTGAGTTGGAGCTTTTAAATCCTTTCGCATTTTCTCCGATTTCAGCAAAGCTGGAATATAAGACAAGTAAGTAGTGTGAATTTCAGTAGTATAGCTTCACACAAGAGGGAACTTTCAAGTTAAGGTATCCCTTGCCTGTTCTCTGGTAGTACAGATTGCTTTCTTCTTTACAGTTAATGAGTGAAGATGTGTTCTTTCCCATCCACAGTATATGTGTATGTTACATTGGCTTGCACAGCATTATGAAATCGAATACCTTAGGCAAACAGTTTGTGTCAAAACAGTTAGTGATTGTACTTTCAAAGGCCAGGGGCTATCTTATTGGTGCTGCAGAGAAAAAAAAAAGTAGGAATTCCTGGACCTGTTCAATTTACAGCTCATATTATCAATTGTTTCCAGGACATGCAGACAGGTAGTACATGTGCACTGAGAATAAGTACATGAAATACAGAAAAACACCTTTGAAGTTATCTATATTATTAACAACATCATAATTATGAAACTCCAAGTTGCTCCACATGAATCAGCAGATATAGGAAGCTCACTGCTGTGTTTCAGAAACTCAAAATTGTGTGCTAAAGACTTACTGCTGTCTTCACAAGAAAAAGTTAGGAGGGCATTTGTGGCCTTTTGACTATAAAAACCAACCAACCCAAAAGCAAACAACTTCCCCACAGCCGCCCCCCCCCCCC
>NW_010425375.1:49903-61359 GCF_000710305.1 Buceros rhinoceros silvestris
AAAATGCGCAAAATCCAAACCTTATCTTTGTTAGTCTATTTTTGTTCGGAGTGATAAGAAATTTTGATTGTAAATGAGTGTTTACTACTCTCCCCTCTGGTCTTTTAGCAATGTTTAAAAGCCAGTGGTTAGTTAAGTATTCCAGTAAGATCTGGATTTGGAAAACCTCACTGGGCATGACAGAAGTTTTTTACCCCTTTCCGTGCCCGACTGTCTTGAGTATCATTTTTACATCAATTGATGAAGAAGCTATTCAATGATGAGGAAGTAGACATTATGTACAGGAAATGTTACTCTAGAAGTTTGTTAGAGTTCACTTTGTTTAAGGGGTTATAAGCTGTACCTTACTATCCTGTCCAGCTAGTAGAAGTGTTGGGAATCTGGGCATTCAGTATGTGGGGTAGGGAATTAGGGTGATGCAAACATAATGCTGAAAGCTCTTGGATTTCTTTCTGTGTTTTCACTTCAGGGTTTTTATCTGTCTCATGAAATACTTGTCTGCATAAGGTGTTAAGCAAATGGGAACTCCTTATTCCTAATGTACTAGTTTTTGCTAGCATTTGTTTGAAACTGCCTAGCATTTTGTTGGCATTAATGGTTGAGGTGTGTTTCAAGGTAGGGCATAACAGATCCATTCTTTTCCTGGCCCTTTTTGTATAGAATCCAAGTACTGGAGCCCAGGAGCTGGGAAGGTGAGCTACTGAGTAGCAGAGTCAAAGAGCTTTTATAGAAAATACAGCTGAATATTTAAAGCTGAATTCTTACTTAGAAGGGATTTGGTACACTGTGAAACTGAATGCTATCCCTTAGTTCTGAGCCTTCTTTTAATGAAGATGTTGATGAATAGAGGGAAAAGTTGCTTGAAGGGTGACCAATGTGAGCAAATTATAGGCAAGAATCTGTAAAATATCAGTACAAGAAAGTTAGCTCTCTGTCAGAAAACTTCACTTCCTCTAACCACACACTTGGAGCATCCTGTAGAAAACATGTTACAGCCATTATTCTGCATTGTCCTGATGTTGTGTCGACATTTGCCCAAAAGGAAAGTTTGCCTTTGCTTACTCATTCTGACTGCTTTTTTTAATACAGGAAAGGTCTATTCACAATTAGTTTTTAACAGTGTTAGAGTGGCAAACGAATCTCATGTTAAAGCTCTTCTAAAGCATAGCTCATACTAGAATTTTGTTGCTGTTATCTCTAAAGGCTCGTGTGGTTGCTGTTAGTAAATTGCATCATTATGGCTTGGTTTGCATCAGTTCCTTAGGTGTCAGTTTATGCCTGATGCAACACAGGAATGGATGCAAGAACGCAACAAAACAAGCAGCAGTGCTTCACTGGTGGCCCACCTAGTCAAAAGACAGAGGAGAGAGGGAGGAAATTCCTTGTGATCATGCAAACTGTTTCCATAAGAAAAAAACCTAACTGAAATAATTAAGTCTTAGTGATAGTGTTGTGCAAGAGGATTTATTTATCTGATGCTTGGAATGCATTTGTAGGTGCCACTTCAAAGGAGACGAGCAGTCATTAGGGAAATGCCTGTGTCTCTCTGGATGAGGAGGAAATTGTTTGTTTGTCTGTAGAAGGGTAGTGTTTTATGCTTATCGTAGCTGCTTAATGAGTTTTGAGAAGCCTGTTAGGGTTTCCAGGTGCTTCCTCCTTCAAAGTCACTCATTCCTAGTTTCCGTTGTTGGTTTTACTTGGAATTTGCTTGTTTCTGCTTTCCTTCTCCACTACAGCATTGGGTTTTTCTCCCCTCTCATGTTACATTTTTTTCTCTACCTTTCCTGTGGTTTACCTAACTCTTGCCACTTCTCTCTTCTCTACTCAACGAACCTTGCTGGGATGGTAGCCTGTTGGCTAAACCATACGCGTCATTGCAGCCCTGGTTACTACTTGTGAGAGTTCAAGAAAACAAAAAGAGCTTATGCCAGTGAGTGGTGATTCACAGTGCACTGAGATGCTATTTCTACAGAAGATGTAGTAGTGGCTTCCCCAAGAAAGGTGAGGAAAATGTAATAGCTTTCGTTTTAGTTGCAGTTCACACGTATGCAGTAGCATGGAGCTTTGCTGAGTCACTTTTTCTTTCAGGAAGGTTTTATTCACAATATAGTAGTATTTTTCTTCTATTAAAAGCCTGTCTTTCAGTTTGGAAAAGCACCTGAAGTAGTTTCCTTATGATGGAGTGTTTTATAACCCATCACCCAAATTTCAACAAAGCCTGCAAGTGTAACAGGCTTTGTTTTCAGAACTGCAGTGTGACATTTTGACAACATACTATGCAGCATGGCTAACAGCTGTATAAATCTGAAAGAAGAGAGTTGAAGGAGAGAATGAAAAATATTTATACTAACAGTGTTTTCTGCACCAATTAAGTGCTCAGGAAGTTGACATGATATTTATTTAAAAAGAAAATATTATTTGTATTTTGTCATGTAATGGAGCCTGAAATCTCAGTAACAGTTAATGTAGTATTAAAGTTGCTATTTTTCTATCTGTTTAAATATATGCTGTATAATCTTTTGCTGTTTTTATATAAGTGGATTTCAGTCTCCTGAACCTTTCATGGCCATTCAAATAATACTGGGAAGGCTTTTTGCACGGGTTGTCTTCTGAAGACAAAGAAGGAGCAGGAAGGCTCCTCTATCGTTGACTGAAAATGTTGTCAGTATATATTAATGTAACCTATCACTGTGCTTAACTAGGACTATTATATTTACATTTTTCAATTGCTGGTAAGCCGTCTTAAGGGAAGACATGTCAATATAAGGTGAAATACTACCTCTGGAAGGATCTAACTCAAAATTCTCACTTTCCAACTTAAAAGCTTTATATGTCTGAAACCACCTCTCAGACTTTGACTTATCCCAACACTTTTCTTCAAAATCTTTCAAATCCCACTTTGTAAACTATAGGTCCTCTTTTTTCTTGCCAAGAAAAACAAACTAAATTCTGTAGCTGCAAGAGGACAATGTCACAGAAGAGTATGGAAAAAGAGATTATTCTTTGTCTGGTTTTGTCATTCTTTTCACTTTCCGTTGATTGAATGAAGTGAACTGGGTAGCGATAGATAACTGCAATAGGTGAGCAAGGACTTAATCTTTGTACTTGAATTCACTGTCTAGATTTGGTGCTAGCAGAGCAGGAGGAGAATGGCAAGGCAGTAGGATAAAATTGCACTGTATTAATTTGCTTGGAGATTAACCATGCTTGTGTATCTTCAGAAAGCTGGGGATCTGATCATACCATTGAGAAGGTAGCAGCAGTTATGTTCCTGGATGTGTCTTGCTGGGCCTTGTCGTGTTTTGGGGATGATAAGAGGGTGGTAGGTGCCCATCTGTGGTGCTTAGATGAAAAGAATAATTTTGATATTCAAGACCTGCACAGCTGATTGCAAGACACACTTCTTGTAAAGCATAGTTTCAGTTGCACCAGATACAATGCAGTGAGCAGCTACCAGGCAATTCTGAAAAAAGCAAACATCTTAGCAAATCTGGAGGTCTGGTTTGTTTTGTTTTGTTTTTTTTTTTTCCAGTCAGCAAGGTAGGTAGTTTGTTCAAACTGTTTCTGAAAAAGTAAACCCTTTGTGTATGAATTGCATCATTCTACCGGTTTACAGTAGAGAAACTGTCATTGTCCTGTGATGTCTTTGAGATGGTAGTACATATGATATAAGTTGTCATACATACCAGTGCAGCGTTTGGAAGCATCTGAGTTGATGCTGCTGGAGATGTGTGGTTTCTCAAGCTCAGCCTGCCTTTGTGCTTATGTGTTAAATCAGCATGAGTACCATAATGAGGTTGTCATGCAGCTGAAAAGGAAGAGATGCCTTCTGTTCCAAGTTCTGTAACAACTTGCTTTTTGTCACTGACTAGAGTTGACAGACTAGTGCCACTTTATTCAGAGAGCTCATGCACAGTACTATGATGATTTTGTGTGACTAAAAGCCCTTGCATTAAACTGGAAACTTAAAGGAAAACATTAAATATTGGAGGTAGTAATACTCACTGTCATGTTAAAGAAGTCTGAACCCTGTAGAGTAAACCTGGATACTGTTTCAACATAGTAGAACAATAAACCTTTCTGAGGTTCTCCCCTATATTCTGGAATGTTGTGTTGTGTCCCCCATCCTGCCAATAATGCAGATTTCAAGTTCAGCATTAGTTTATTTATTTATTTTAAATTAAATTAATTAGAATTGTGGTTTTTATATTAAGTTATGAGTACATGAACGACTGTTCTGCTGCCCTCTAAATGTTTATCTTTCTCTGGGTGGATTCCTGTGTAGTTCCATTCCCAGAACAAACCTCGGCTGTAGTGCCTACATAGCCATTGTAGGTATTTGGTGGGTCTACCTGGTGTTGAGGTCTCTGGTGGTTCTGCCTTAGCAGTCTCAAAGAACTGAAAAAGAAAGCAAAAAATTAAAATTTACTATTCCTAAACCATAGGTTGTAAACAGGCAGGAACAATCTGCTTGCAAAATTCACATTGAGCTGTGCACAGAGGTCCTGTGGTGTGTGTGCAGTTTTGTAATGGTGCTGCCATAGAACTATTGTTGCAGATTATTTGCTCATATGTTTTGCTTATGCATTTAAAATACTATTTTTTGAGTTAAATACAGGTTTTTTTTCCTTTGTTTCAGTGTGCAAAGATCCACCCTACAAGGTTGAAGAATCTGGGTATGCTGGTTTTATTTTACCAATTGAGGTTTACTTCAAAAACAAGGTATGAAATAACATACTCTTAATTTAAAAAAAAAAAAAGCAGCTTGTGGAAGTCAGGGTTTTTTAAAGATTTACAGTTTAATTCACAAATTTAGTTAAAAATTAGGTTTAAGGCTGCTTTTGTCAGTGCTGTTCCCCGATTCAAAACCACTGTAACTTTTGAAATGTGTAATTGTATTTAGTACGTAAATCTATGCAATTAGGATTACCTAATAAAGAAGTTGAATGTAATTATTTTCACAAGAATTACTAGCCGTATTCAGTTGTGGGCAGACTCTGATGCTTAAAGAAGCTCAAGAGTCATGTAAACTTTAAGAAATGAATCCTGATTATTTTTATTGCATAATGAACACATTTATTCTATTTTACTGTTGCTGATCTTTTTATTTGTTCAGTTTTTGATCTTTTAAAACAGTCTTTTAGACTGCATGTGAACATTGATTCTACTCAACTCAATGTTATCAGAGGGCACAGTTTCAAAACAAGCCCTATGCTATTCTACAAAGCTTTGCATTATTGTGGTATCTCAAATTCTAAGTAAATGTTGCACTTGCTGTGAATCTCTTAGATAGCAAATAAAGAGATTTCCTTTAATGTACCTGACAGGGTGTGTATTACTAGTAAGTAATTTGGATAAAAATAATTTAATTTTGGTGGAATTAAAGAGCAAAAATCCTGCAAGATTGAATGTATAGTACCTTAACTGCAATATTTTAAGTTCCTTTTGTGTGTTATGTGCCTTGGTGGAGCTGCTATTATACTTCTCATATGCTTCTAAGATACCTGTGTGTTTATTTTATGTTACCAAGAAGTAGTTTAACTTAATTATTTTAACCAAGTCAGTGTTACCTCTTTAACGTGTTGAATGCTTGATGAAAAAGTAAAGCTGAAAGAAAGTAGAAATGTATAGTAAAAGACTTTTGCTGGAACCCTGGTCACTTAAAATTTGTGTTACAGTACACATTCATTAGCTCTGTATGCTTTCAAGAAGATATTCCGGTATTCTTTTGTCTTTCATGGAAAGCTCTGTCAAGGCGTGAGGTGTGGGTAATCCTACTCAGGTACTTTCTAAGTTGCAAGTTTTGAATAGGTAATTCTGAAATGTTCCCTGTATCAATCTGTGAAGAGCAGGGGTTAGTGTACTGTGTTTGCTGTTGGAAAAGGGAACAGAACTGCCACAGTGAGTTGACTGCCTTTTTTAGCATGCTTTTTAAATCTGTCTCAATTAGGGAAGCAGTTTGGTTCATTCAGGAAATCTAATGAAAATCAGCCCATTTTCTTTAACTCCTCTGTTAAGAGCTCATCCTGAAACTGGGCAAAGTCAGAAGACAGTAAGTCAATCATTGAAGCATCTCTACAGAAAGCTTCCCACTCGACATAATTTTTTATTTTCCACTCAGACTTTTGACTGCCTTTGACTGTGGAGACCTGAGAGTCTCAGAACTTCTGCAGCAAAAGTTGTGGCTTAAGATGAGATCAAGGGCAGTGGTGATTACAACTCACCTCATCCTCAAGCAGCATGTGGAATTAGGCAGTTTGCAAGCATCCCTCACCCCTGTTTTGGAGTCATTGAATATTACAAGCGGTTAGAGCACTTAGACTGTATGCCAGCTAGCTCTTCACACAGCTGCAGCAGCATTCCCTTCCCTGAGGTTAGTATAATACAAAGGAGGAGGATTGCAGAATTTGAGCTGGCATTTCTGAGGCAAATTACTGCTTTTTCCTGGCTCAGCTACTCTTCCTTAAGTCACCTCACAGGTGAAGAGATAGGAGGAAGAGGAGACAGCCCATCATAACTTAGATGAGAGAGACAACTTCTCAATTTCTAGTTCAGGAGGTGCCCTAATGAATAGAGAAGGCACCTGGACCGTGGAGAATTCAAGGTTGTCTGTCTGTTCCTAAGATTAAGCAGAAATCAGTGGAGAATCTAATATGCATTTCAACCTGATGGAAAATATTCCAAGCTTTAAACATTTAGTGAAATGACAAACAAATCTCACTTCCAAATTCAGCAGCATCAGGCTATAGTTGTTAACCAATGAGATTGTCGATGAAAATGCAGTCCATTTAGCATAAGAGTAATAAACTGCAGTATATTCTGCCTTCACTGTCACACCATTTTGAAATAACAGCAGTAGTCCTGAGAATCTCTTGTGTAGTAAAAGTCTGCTTTGAAATCACTGGTTATGTGCATTTAACTTCCTACATAATTCCTTGAACACTCCTGTTTATAAATTCTTGGAACTTTGCTTTTATGGCAAAGATGCTGGTACCAACTGTTCGCCTATTCTAAGCAGACCAGGGAGTAAATAATTTCAAATTTTTTTCTGCAAGAAATGATGTGGTAATCTTTCTAACAATAAGAATTATCTTTGTTCACAGTTGCCTTTGAAAATAGTCTGTTAAGAAAATAGTTCATCTAAGGGAACTAATCTCTTCTAGAAGACTTCAGAAACAGACTAGTGCAGGCCTTTTATTTCAGGTCCCCTTCTTTTGTCTCCACTCTGAGTCTAGAGGTGGGATGATGAGGATGTCCCTTGTGTCTGAAACCTCTGATTTAACTTTTAGAATAACATTTCTAGGCTTTCTGTTCTTCACATCCTTGGAATTCTGAATCAAAACTAACCTTTTTTTAATGTGAATTTTTAAAGCATCTGTCACTGAACAGAGCACACATTTTGATACCATGTAGTGTTGGATATGTGCCAAGATTTTACTGTTTCTGTTTCTCCTCTTACATCGTGGTTCCCTTTTTACTGAAGTTTTTTCTGAATTTGACCTTTAACTTGCATTCTGCCTTAATGACATTGGTTTGGTGGCTTCTGTTGCACATTAGGACCTTTGGTGGAAGGACTACTTAATACTATCCTTTCTCTGGTATTACAAACGGAAGCCTATTCAATGTCACTAGCTTCCTTTTTCATCTGATGCTTTCTCAGGACAGTAGAGCACTGACGCTTTCTTTCAAGATGAATTTGCCTTTCCTGTTCTTTCTCCACATTGGTACAGGGAACATTCAGTTTCAGTTTTTCACTGCCATGGTAGAGAAGCTTAATTGCTTGGAGGCTGTGGTGGAACTCTTGAAATCTAGCTGGCCACACTTGTTCAAGGTAATGAAGTTTCATTAACACATGACCAGACCCCATGCATAGGGGATGAAATATAGTTGGCTGCCTCAGTTTAATTCTTACCCCTTTTCACAACTCATGAAGAAAGCAGTAGTGTTTGGCTTTGGAGGATTAATTTGCATTCAAAACTTACTGCAGTGTCTTCAGTACTGTCTAGGGCTCAGAAGTGTGATTGTGTTGGTGATTGAGTTACCTTGTGTTAGCTGAATCATGATATTTGCCTGTGTATGTGTCTGTAGCCTGTGCCAAGCATGACAACACTTTCAATTAAGCCTTGTCAGAACAGGTTGAATTTCATGAAGTTCATGCATTTTACCATGTGTTCTTATGTGCTGACAGCACCCTCTCTGATTTACTATGGATCAGCTAATGCTTAGTAAATTCCATCATGTATCCAAGAACACAGAATGGTTAAAAATGACAGAATTTTAATTTTAATGTACAGTCTTTATATAGCCCTTGTTTTCGACTTAGTTAGTTTTGGTGCTAGATGTTTCTATCTGGTTATTTTCAACCCTCAGGAAGAACCTAAGAAAGTTCGATTTGACTATGACTTATTCCTGCACCTTGAAGGCCACCCACCTGTAAATCACCTCCGCTGTGAAAAGCTCACATTCAACAACCCGACAGAGGAATTCAGAAGAAAGCTGCTAAAGGCAGGAGGGGTGAGTCCTGCACCCATGTCAAAAGCTGTCACAATATAGATATTGCTGCTTATTGCTGGTGTGTGATTAGTGTAACAAAGATTGACCTGACAGTGAAAGGAACTTTTGTGATTAACTTCATATAAAAGGTCAGCGCTTGCCTTTAAGTGTAGTGAGTGAGCAAATAACCATGTGCCTACCTTAAATACACAGTTAGATATCTGTCTTCACAACCAAGTGATTCATGTTTACTTCTGCAAAAGCAGGACTTAGACCATGAAGCATTGCTTGCTTGACTTTCCAGAGATGAAATACAGAAGCGCTACTGTGATGGGAGGAAGTAAAAGAAAATAAAATGTCTCTCATTTAAAGAGAAATGGTTCTGTATTAAGCAGCATAAACTAAGTAGTTATAAGATAGAACAGGTTAGAAACTGTAAGTAAAAAAAAAAATCTACTTAAATGTGTATGTTATTCATTACAGAAAATTTATCAAGACTTCTTTACACATTGGTAGAAATAATTGATAGGAAAAAGCCCAAAAGAAGTTTGCCCATGTGGAGGGAGGACAGGGCCAAACTTTTAGGTTTACACTTTGTCCATTAGTGGAAATGGTTCTACTCTGTTTCACGCAATGGTAGAATTATTCATGCTGGCAGGGACCACCAGAGGCACAGCCATGGGGTCAGACTAGGCTGCTCAGAACTTCACCAGTCCTTGCTGGGGGGTGAAACCTTACCTGGCCGAAGGTGGCCCAACTTACCTAGGTCCTGGCTTCATGGATGGGCTATTTTCATGGGGAAAAAGGCTCCTCCTTATCTCTAGTCTGAGCTTCTCATGTGTCAGCTTGTGCTGCTGCCCTCTTGCTACATGCTACTGTGAAGAGCCTGACTGCATCTCCTCCATTTCCTCCCATCAGTGTCAGGCATGCTGTTGGGTGCCCCTGAAGCTATCCCTCATCCTAGCTGATCCAGCCTTGGTCCTGCAGCTTCTCCTTGCAGAGGAAGGGCTCCAGCCCCAGTGTCTCAGTGGTGTCCTCACACTGGTGAGGTTTTTGCTGGTGGTGTTTCTGTGTTTATGACCCAAACTGGAGGCAATAACAGCTAGGGTTTGACAAGAACCAAGTAGAGAGTACAGTTCCTGCCCTCCCCTGGCTGTCAGGGCTGTGACCTGCTCGTGAGACTCTAGGGACTGCTCTCCCCTGTTGTTACCCAGGCACACGGGTGGTCCCAGCTTAGGTCATTGCCCTCCAGTACTCAAGGCCAAGCCCCGGAGCTGTTTCCCAGCCCTAGCCTTATGGCTGCAGGGCTCTGCCTTTCTGGTACAGCTTGGCGTTTGGCATTTGTTCTGACTGTATTTCAAAAGGCTGCTTTTAATTCCTCCAGATTGTCATCCTTCCTGGTCGTAGCCCAGCTCTTGTGTCAGCTGCTTTCCTCCCCCAGATGGTTGTCATCTGCAGACATAATGAGTACAAGTGTGTTCTGTCTTCTCCTCCAGGTCGCTGATAGAGATGTTAAGCAAGCCGTGTTTCTGGGTTTACTAATATAAATGCTAGTTCTTATCTTTATAACAAAAAATGGTAGCCCTGTTTGGCAGGCTGGAGATAAGAGGGAGCTAGTGTGAGACTATTTAGTCTGTTAAAAAGAATCCTTGAAAACAAAACAAAAAATAGGTAGCGGTTATAGACTGAAAGACTGTGTTATCCTTCTGGAGAACTGTTACAACTACAGTTGTATTGAAATAGAAGGATGAGCTGTTTTGTGTTTGCATTTATATGGAGCAAGAGGGTATCCATGTCTGGACAATGGATTTGCTCTTTAGTGTGTTTGCAGATAAAACATAAAGATTGTATTCCGGAAAACTTCATCAACCACTGCTTTAATATTAATCATGTCAGACCAGTAGTCAATTGGAAGTTTACCTACAAGTGTAATAAATCTAAATTATGCTAGCAGAGACTTTGGGGTGTGGTGGGCATGGTTAAAAAGGTAAAAACAGGAAGTGTCCCTTTTATTGCTTATTTTCTCTAATTTCTAATTTTAGGTTTATTGAGTTAAACAAAAATATTGCCTAAACAGTTAAATGTGGGGGTGATTTATTTTGTCAAATTCTTTCCCAGAATATATCAGTGTGATCCTTGTTAAAATGTTTTGCGTCATTGCCTTTTGTCTTCTGGAGGCTACAGGCTGCTTGCTTTTTTCCCCCCTATTCTGTTTTCCCGATTTCTTTCCAGGAAATGGGTCCCTTTTTTGGAAGCTATTGGTATTTGTGCTTTCTCATCTAGGAGTTTGTTTGATCAATGTGGCAGAGATGTTTACATTCAGTCTTGTTGCTAGAAGTCTCTGTGAAGACCTTACATCTCCCAGCTTTGAAAGGCCCATCACACTCATATGAAATGCTGTACACAGTCTTTTGGCTCTTGTGGAAGCCCTGAAAAGTTGTCTCTCACTTCAAAGTGTAAGGCAACTGAATGAATTCCCCAGAAAATTAACTAACTTGTAACTTCCATGCTTTAGGCCGAGGAAAGCATTTATAGGATAATTAAGTATGATATAGGTTTTGCACTTACTTATAAGTCAAAACAATTAGTACTTATAGCTTATGGCTAACTTCAAGAAAAAGTAAAACTAACAAAGTCATTGAATTTCCTTGACAGGCATCGTCAGGCAAAATGAATGAGATACTAGATTAATGTAAAATATTGAGTGGCAGCTTTAACAAAAGCACTCTGAGGTGGCAGACTTTGCTTACATGCTTTTAAATAACGATGTAAATTGCTTGATTTCTGAACACCTTGAAACCCAGATCTCTCATTAGCTTTTTCTCCAAGCAGAAGTCATGGCACGTGACATTCATTCCACTGACGTAAAATACTAACCATGATTCTTCATTTGTATAAAATATAGACTCATTTTTATAAAACTATGTATATTACAAATAGTATGTCTTTCTGAAGGAAAGAGT